>NC_055968.1:37727982-37760482 GCF_018492685.1 Alosa sapidissima | reverse complement strand
TAGAGTGAGTGCCCTAGAGTGCCCTAGAGTGCCCTAGAGTGAGTGCCCTAGAGTGAGTGCCCTAGAGTGCCTTAGAGTGAGTGCCCTAGAGTGAGTGCCCTAGAGTGCCCTAGAGTGAGTGCCCTAGAGTGCCCTAGAGTGCCATAGAGTGAGTGCCCTAGAGTGAGTGCCCTAGAGTGCCCTAGAGTGAGTGCCCTAGAGTGCCCTAGAGTGAGTGCCCTAGAGTGAGTGCCCTAGAGTGAGTGCCCTAGAGTGCCCTAGAGTGAGTGCCCTAGAGTGCCCTAGAGTGAGTGCCCTAGAGTGAGTGCCCTAGAGTGAGTGCCCTTGAGTGAGTGCCCTAGAGTGCCCTAGAGTGAGTGCCCTAGAGTGCCTTAGAGTGAGTGCCCTAGAGTGAGTGCCCTAGAGTGCCCTTAGAGTGAGTGCCCTAAAGTGAGTGCCCTTGAGTGAGTGCCCTTAGAGTGAGTGCCCTAGAGTGCCCTAGAGTGAGTGCCCTAGAGTGAGTGCCCTAGAGTGCCCTAGAGTGAGTGCCCTAGAGTGAGTGCCCTAGAGTGAGTGCCCTAGAGTGCCCTAGAGTGAGTGCCCTAGAGTGCCCTAGAGTGCCATAGAGTGAGTGCCCTAGAGTGAGTGCCCTAGAGTGCCCTAGAGTGAGTGCCCTAGAGTGAGTGCCCTAGAGTGCCCTAGAGTGAGTGCCCTAGAGTGCCATAGAGTGAGTGCCCTAGAGTGAGTGCCCTAGAGTGAGTGCCCTAGAGTGAGTGCCCTAGAGTGCCATAGAGTGAGTGCCCTAGAGTGAGTGCCCTAGAGTGCCCTAGAGTGAGTGCCCTAGAATGCCCTAGAGTGAGTGCCCTAGAGTGAGTGCCCTAGAGTGAGTGCCCTAGAGTGCCCTAGAGTGAGTGCCCTAGAGTGCCCTAGAGTGAGTGCCCTAGAGTGAGTGCCCTAGAGTGCCCTAGAGTGAGTGCCCTTGAGTGAGTGCCCTAGAGTGAGTGCCCTAGAGTGCCCTAGAGTGCCCTAGAGTGAGTGCCCTAGAGTGAGTGCCCTAGAGTGCCTTAGAGTGAGTGCCCTAGAGTGAGTGCCCTAGAGTGCCCTAGAGTGCCCTAGAGTGCCATAGAGTGAGTGCCCTAGAGTGAGTGCCCTAGAGTGCCCTAGAGTGAGTGCCCTAGAGTGCCCTAGAGTGAGTGCCCTAGAGTGAGTGCCCTAGAGTGAGTGCCCTAGAGTGCCCTAGAGTGAGTGCCCTAGAGTGAGTGCCCTAGAGTGAGTGCCCTTGAGTGAGTGCCCTAGAGTGCCCTAGAGTGAGTGCCCTAGAGTGCCTTAGAGTGAGTGCCCTAGAGTGAGTGCCCTAGAGTGAGTGCCCTAGAGTGCCCTTAGAGTGAGTGCCCTAAAGTGAGTGCCCTAGAGTGAGTGCCCTTAGAGTGAGTGCCCTAGAGTGAGTGCCCTAGAGTGCCTTAGAGTGAGTGCCCTAGAGTGAGTGCCCTAGAGTGAGTGCCCTAGAGTGCCCTTAGAGTGAGTGCCCTAAAGTGAGTGCCCTAGAGTGAGTGCCCTTAGAGTGAGTGCCCTAGAGTGAGTGCCCTAGAGTGAGTGCCCTAGAGTGCCCTAGAGTGAGTGCCCTAGAGTGAGTGCCCTAGAGTGCCCTAGAGTGAGTGCCCTAGAGTGAGTGCCCTAGAGTGCCCTAGAGTGAGTGCTCTAGAGTGAGTGCCCTAGAGTGCCCTAGAGTGCCATAGAGTGAGTGCCCTAGAGTGAGTGCCCTAGAGTGAGTGCCCTAGAGTGAGTGCCCTAGAGTGCCCTAGAGTGAGTGCCCTAGAGTGAGTGCCCTAGAGTGCCCTAGAGTGAGTGCCCTAGAGTGCTCTAGAGTGAGTGCCCTAGAGTGCTCTAGAGTGAGTGCCCTAGAGTGCCATAGAGTGAGTGCCCTAGAGTGAGTGCCCTAGAGTGCCCTAGAGTGAGTGCCCTAGAGTGAGTGCCCTAGAGTGAGTGCCCTAGAGTGCCCTAGAGTGAGTGCCCTAGAGTGAGTGCCCTAGAGTGCCCTTAGAGTGAGTGCCCTAGAGTGAGTGCCCTAGAGTGCCCTAGAGTGAGTGCCCTAGAGTGAGTGCCCTAGAGTGAGTGCCTTAGAGTGAGTGCCCTAGAGTGAGTGCCCTAGAGTGAGTGCCCTAGAGTGCCCTAGAGTGAGTACCCTAGAGTGAGTGCCCTAGAGTGCCCTAGAGTGAGTGCCCTAGAGTGCCCTAGAGTGCCTTAGAGTGAGTGCCCTAGAGTGAGTGCCCTAGAGTGCCCTAGAGTGAGTGCCCTAGAGTGAGTGCCCTAGAGTGCCTTAGAGTGAGTGCCCTAGAGTGAGTGCCCTAGAGTGCCCTAGAGTGAGTGCCCTAGAGTGAGTGCCCTAGAGTGCCCTAGAGTGAGTGCCCTAGAGTGAGTGCCCTAGAGTGCCCTTAGAGTGTAAAGACAGTCAACCATACGTGCATGTCTAAATGAACCCTTATTAACACACATTAACACATACCATATGTGCATGTCTAAATGAACCCTAATTAACACACATTAACACATATCATACGTGCATGTCTAAATGAACCCTAATTAACACACATTAACACATACCATACGTGCATGTCTAAATGAACCCTAATTAACACACATTAACACATATCATACGTGCATGTCTAAATGAACCCTAATTAACACACATTAACACATACCATACGTGCATGTCTAAATGAACCCTAATTAACACACATTAACACATATCATACGTGCATGTCTAAATCAACCCTAATTAACACACATTAACACATATCATACGTGCATGTCTAAATGAACCCTTATTAACACACATTAACACATACCATACGTGCATGTCTAAATGAACCCTAATTAACACACATTAACACATATCATACGTGCATGTCTAAATGAACCCTAATTAACACACATTAACACATACCATACGTGCATGTCTAAATCAACCCTAATTAACACACATTAACACATATCATACATGCATATCTGAATTAAATCTAATTAGCACACATTAAAGCCCCCCTGTGTAAGAAATTCTCCCATCTACTGTAGTGGTCAGGTGTTATATTGCAAACAATGGGCTCTATCGTGCGTCCCAGCGCAATTGACATTGTATACTTGCGCTTTTGTCTTTCCTATTTTGCAGTCAGCGCATATTGGAATTTTCCCTCCACAGGTACGTGCCTGTAAATTAGGGAATTCGATTGCGCCCACCGGGGCGGTTCAGCGAAAAGACGGGGCGTGTTCCGGCGCAAACGTTCACTGTTGATATTTTGCAGTTTCAGAAAACAATTCCGCCATAGACCAGGAACTCCCTGGTCTAAAGTCTGTGGCGCAAGTGCAGATGCTATTTTGAGGGCCTGCGTGAATGAATGTGTTGCACACCAATCTACAGACACCCCCATGATAATATTTGTCCATTTCCCGGTTTTGTTTGTGCATTGGTGCCCTAAAAAATTAGTAGCCTACAACATCTACATGCAATATATTTACAACAACAACGCCTAATTATGACCTATTAATTTGGACAACTTTATACAGCCCTATAAAGGCCAAAGTTACCTTTAGTTTTGTTCCAATTTACCGTTATGTATGGCTTTAAACATCGCGTGCGCTTTAACATCAGCCTAAGCATTATTCCAGCTGCGCTAAGGTTTTAAGCACCAGAATTTTGCCTACCTTGTTGTAGCCCATCTGAAATAACTCCAAGCTTTATGTTCCCTCCATCCTTTCGTTATTTTCAAAAAACGTTTTATATCCATGATGGTCTTAAAGTCTTGAGTTAGTGAATTAGCTTAAATCAGCTTTTATGAGCTGTTAACCAGCAAATAGTACAAGAAAGCAGCAAGTATGGCTACAATTTCTGTAGTTGCTGCACCCATTCATTCTCTCTCCTGCTCAAACGAATGTTGTGCGTGCATTAAGTTGATGATAAAGTGTTTACAAACTCTACTTAACAGAAAATATTGTAAATAGCCTACTGTCATGCAGTTAATGGGATATACTGTGCAGAGTTGAAAGTTAGGTCAACTTGGAAACTGTTTCTCACAGGCCGCCTGTGCTGCGCAACGCACACTTTGCTCCACTCATCTATACAACATAGCTCCCATTTCGGTAAACCATACATAATTTCAAAGAAAAATATTACCACTCGAGGGAAATCAGTGTGGTGTCCATTAAGATGTGAAATCTAGTGTACACATTTTCACGAATCACGGATGTTGATGACATAAATTAGGAAATATTAGATGACTTAAGGAGACGTGATGTTGAATTGCATGCCGATGCCATTTAACCCAAATGCCCCAGCGGCAGCACGGGAGAGAAGAGATTAACTGACAGAAGATATGCATTGTCTATAGAGAGGTAATGTTAGATTACATTGTACATAGCAAAAATATCACCATGCATTCATAATCTCGTGATTCAGTGAGAGTGATCCCAAAACATCGGAAAGTATGTCTTTGTGACAATTCTGTATTACATTTTGTCATGAGGAAAAATCAATAGCTAACTGTTCCCAACTGAACAGTGATTATAGCGCTGTGAACGCTCCTGGCTGCGCCTGGCAAATACGCCACCATAATAGCAATCAGCTATGGAACAAGCGTACCTGTTGTTAAAAGGAATGTGAGATGACGCCCTGATTGGTTTATTGCACGTTACGCCCAAACCACACCCATGATTAATGTAGCTACTTCAGACCACCCCATTTTAGATTTGCGCCTGGCGCAACAGTCAAATATTTGTTAAAGTAAATATTTTTTAAAAAGATCTGAAAACATACCTGTACAGGAAAGCTTTTAGTTAACTCATCTTATCCTGAAGACTACATTTTCAGATTATTCTACATCTGCTACTATTGGAGGGCGCAGCCAGCCAGAAGCAGATGGGCTCCCCCTATTAAGTCAGATTCTGCTCAAGGTTTCTTCCTGGAATATGGGAGTTTTTCCTTGCCACAGTTGCCATATGGCGTGCTTGTGGGGGGTAAGAGGGTTAACCCTCTAGGCGCCACAGGCGACTATAGTCGACAAGATGCGGTACTGAATAAAACGGCCGATTTAGTCAAATAGGGTGTCATATTTCGTTCGACTTCCACTCCACTAGATGGCAGACATGTCATACGTCATCCCCGAGTCGAAAAAAGGACACGCTTTAAACAAAACTTTCTAGCTACAGCGCATTGAATCAGTGTATGAAATACCGGAGCTAGTGTGCGTGTGAGCCACTTTGTCAGAGCGATATTGTCAGCGAGTATTTGCATTAGATTATCGTCTAATGGCATCAAAAAAGTTTACCTGAAATGAAGTGTTGGGTCTTCTATTCGCGGACCCTGATTCTGAAGGGGAATATCTGCCTTCAGAAAATGACGGTGATTCGTTTAGTGAGGCTTCAGATGCGTCCCTGCCTTGCAATGATGCAGCTGGACAAAGTGAGAGTTTACTCCATAGTTTAGCTTACACCAAGCACAAACGTTGAATCGTTTGCCCAATGTCACTGGTGGGAATAATGTTTCACAGGTTCGGAGTGTTCATCGGGAAGTTAGCAGGGTGTTAGTGGTGTGGCGAACGAGGCTGGAGGTAGCCTAATATCCATAGCGCTAGCTTCTGTCTTCTGAACGTGTGCCTCTCCACAATCGCGGCGACAGTAACGTGGTGGAGCCTTTGTCTAATGCCACTGGGTATGTTAGACGAGGTCGAAGTGCTCATAGGACAGTTAGGGGGGAACGTAGTGGCAGTGTGGGGAGTCGCAATGAGAATGACAGTAGGCCTAGTCCGAGCTGCGCAAATTCTCTCCACTCGGCGCGCGCGAGGCAGATCTGGCCATGCTGCTCGCATGGTGGAGGTGGTGACACGCTCTCTCCCTCTCCCACACACACACACACACATTAGGTCATGCATAGTCTATCACAAGATGATGGGAATGCCGGCCCTGTATGGATAGGGATAGGGAGTCATTATCTCTACAGCAAAAGGCCTGCTACATAAAAAAAAAAAAAGTCAGCCATTTAGTAATGATTTACACTGTTGATTTGCTATCTACTTCCCTGATCATTTAGGACATACAGTACACTATGTGTTCCTTTTTGTGTGTTCATGTCCTTGTGATGTGTGTGTCTTTGTCAGCTAAGAAAAAAAACAAAAAAACATCAACAAAAAGAAAAAAAATACTAACATTGTCTCTTGTCTTGTCTCGTCATCTCACTCCTGATCTGTGCCTTGCTGTGGCAAATGAGCTTTTGAACTAAACAGGTCTTGTCTACTTGTGTTTGTGTGTCATCTGAATAATATATATGTGCCCCATACATGGAATCAGAGTGCCTACTGTATGTAGTAAATGGAAAATCTCTACAGCAAAAGGCCAGTCTACCGCTACATGCATTTGGTTTGTTTCTGCCATTTATTAGTAATGATTTACACAGTTTGTTCACTACTTACTATTTACCTGAGCATTCAGTATTGTGCAATATAGCATTCAGAAGGTGAGGGACATTTTGGGGGGAAAGAAGTGGTGCATTTATCATTCAAACATGCAACTTTTCATGAAAATTCTATAATCCAAGATGGCCGCCACCATATGACGTCATAATATGCAAATTAGATATAAACATTTAATCTCTACATACACTTTGGGTCATCCTTAATATTTCTCTAATTTACAGAAAGTCTCTATCTCTTATCACTTTTAAGATATAGCCTTTTGAAATGAAGATGTCAAAATTGATCGTTTCGGAAAAAAACCTCTGGCGCCTAAAGGGTTAAGGCTGCCAGTCTTATGACGTCATTTTCTATATTTTTGATATGTTGCTGAGTAGATCATAAACAGCAAAGAAAAGTGATTGATAATGACTGACTGACTATTATTGTGTTACATGCTTCAAATGTAAAGCACTTTGAGCTGCATTCTGTGTATGAAAGGTGCTATACAAATAAAGCTTATTATTATTATTATTATTATTATTATTATTAATATCCCGCCGGTAAAATAGCATCAGTGCCCAAGATCCGCCCACAAAGTGACTTGCGTTTTGCGCAAAGACACTTCCGTTTCAGACCGTTAAAATATAGCCCAATGTCTCAATCGCTACCTCGTTTGCAACTACGGGAGCTGTCACACATCAAAACTGGCACTAGTTACGGACTCCTAGGTGTGTCAAAATATAAACTTGTCTCTGAATAAGCAATATCAAAATATTAATATAATTTGTGTACTATTTTATTGCCATTGCTTGTGTGTGGTGCCAAAGAAACACTCTTTCGGACACAGAATAAATAATTTCATTTTGCCTGTTAACCGAGCTAGCTAGCTAATGTTAGCACAGTAAATGGAAAGTGAATGGGAACGGCTGTTGATGTTCGCTAACTAAGTAGCAGCTATGGTTAAACTTCTATATTGTTGCAAACTAACCTGAAGTCAAGTCAAGTGTTTATTTTAAGTCAAGTGTTTATTTCTTGATTTTCCCCTAGGGATCAATAAAATATATCTATTTTTGCCATTTGCTCAAGTACAACGTACAGGCAGGCGCATTGGAATGCTTGTGCGGATCACTCAGTCAATAAAAAAAAACACACGTTCAGCAACTTTGTGTTAGTTTTGGTAGAACTAGTAGACTATGTTTGGTTAGTTTATCAACTGTCTCTGGGTCTAGAGACTAAAGATCAAGTGAAACAGTGATAGATCACGAACAAAGTTATTTTTCTCTTTATTTATTTCGTAAATAAATGTCGGAATGTTAGGAAGACATGTGGCTTGTAGAAAATGGGTTTGTAACTTATTGCTGAATGTAAGGAAATTCTAGCCTGGCGGGCCAACCTATATCATTGAAATGTATAGTCTGGAATCGACCCATTCACCTCGCTTAATCCAAGGGGCGGGCATAGAATTGTCTTTCAAACTGCCTAGGCATGCAATAGGCCAGCACTACGACCAATCAGAACAAAGAGCAGCAAGTTGATATATCAAACTTTTACCGTATCTGGTCGGCAAAACGGCAAATACATCCTTCTTCGAAAGGAATGACTTAAGTGCATTGTGTTGCTCAACTTTCAAAGAAAAGCACAAATCCAACTCCTCCAAAGTTGACGCCAACGCCGATTTAAACAACCGCTCTTCGTTCGCCATAGCCACCTTCCTTGTTGTTCACCGTCGCAGGACTGTCGTCATCCTGTTAAGCCCGCCTTAAGACTCTCTAACAAAATAGAGTGCTGTGATTGGATGACGTCCACGGCGTCAGCCAATAGAAATCCCTATGGTTTGCTACTAGATGTACAGGCTGAGCAAATTAATTTGCCGCCGCTAGGGTGCGTCTAGATTTCTAGGCTAGGGAAATTCTGCAGATAAATCCAAGCTAATGTTTTTTCTATGCATGCAGACACCAAAGGCTGAGCTGTATTTTGCATATGTCCCCTTGCTGGCCACCGTTATTTTAAAATGGCACACATACATGGAGAGTCGCCCCCGCGCTATGTAGATGTAAATGAGGATTTCTAAGCCAATAGGCTTAAAGTGGGGTAGAACGTGGCGCAACACAGATACATGAATAAATCAATTCTTTCACACTAACGATATAACGCGATGATATTGTTAAAATAAATGGCGAGTTATTTTTCCGCGTGTAGCCTACCGTCAAATTCCAGCCTGCCTCTCCTTCAGGATCACAGTGTTCAACAAATCAAAACAAACCTTGAATTTCCCCTTGGGAATCAATAAAGTATCAATCAATCAATCAATCAATATATCTATCTATCTATCTATCCATCAATCTATCCGTCTATCTATCTATCTATCAATCTATCAATCAATCTATCAATCTATCAATCTATCTATCTATCTATCAATCTATCTATCAATCTATCAATCAATCTATCTATCTATCAATCTATCTATCTATCAATCTATCTATCAATCAATCTATCTATCTATCTATCAATCAATCTATCAATCTATCTATCTATCAATCAATCTATCAATCTATCAATCAATCAATCTATCAATCTATCTATCAATCTATCTATCTATCAATCTAGCAATCTATCTATCAATCTATCTATCTATCAATCTATCAATCTATCTATCAATCTATCTATCCATCAAAATATAATATCACCCCCTGGCTCCACCTTCACTTGCCCCTTCCCGACGTTAGGTTCTCATGGGCCTCCTGATGTTAGGTTCTCATGGGCCTCCCGACGTTAGGTTCTCATGGGCCTCCCGATGTTAGGTTCTCATGGGCCTCCTGACGTTAGGTTCTCATGGGTCTCCTGACGTTAGGTAACCAGCAATTGTCAAGACCCTTCTCAACAGGAAAAAGATGGCGTTCAGAGAGGGGGACATGGCAGAGCTGAGGCGCGTGCAAGGGGAACTCAAGCTGAAGGAAGCTAAGGAGGATTACAGAAAGAAGGTGGAACAGAAGCTGCAGGAAAACAACTTGAAGGAGACATGGGACTGCATGAAGGTTATCACTGGCCTGAAGAAGAACAGCAGCTCTGTGGAGGGGGACCTGCACAGGGCGAACCAGTTGAACCACTTCTACAACAGGTTTGACTCCCCTGCTCCAGCTCCAATGGCGGTGGTCTGTCCACCATCCCCCAGCCCCCACCCTCACACCCCCTCAATACCAGCGCAACACTCACCTCCATCATCACAAGCTATCGTACCCCCACCATCACTGGATTTTGCACCCCTCCCCCACATGGTGATCACGAACAATGAGGTGACAACGACCTCAGTCAACAGCCATCAGACACACAGATCCCAGATGCACCCCTCCCCCTCCCCTCCCCTTACACCCCTCACCATTACAAAGGATCAAGTGACAGTCCAACTTAAGAAATTGCGCAGCAATAAAGCAGCTGGGCCTGACAGACTGTGCCCAAGGCTACTCAAGGCCTGTGCTGCTGAACTGGGGGAACCACTGAAGCACATCTTCAATTTGAGCCTACGCCTTGGACAAGTTCCAACACTGTGGAAGACATCATGTCTCACCCCTGTGCCTAAGAAGCCACACCCTAGTGAGCTTAATGACTACAGACCTGTCGCTCTTACATCACATGTGATGAAGACAATGGAGCGATTGGTCTTAGGCATGCTCAGACCCCAGGTACGCCATGTACTAGACCCGTTACAGTTTGCTTACCAGGAGAAAGTGGGCGTGGACGATGCCATCACTTATCTTCTACAGGACACATTCCCACCTGGACAAGGGGAAAAGTGCTGTGAAAATCATGTTCTTTGATTTCTCAAGTGCTTTTAACACCATCCAGCCCCTCAGATTGGGAGACAAGCTCTTGCAGATGGGTGTGGACGCTCACCTGGTAACCTGGATTACAGATTACCTGACCGAGCGACCACAGTTCGTCAGACTGAAGAACTGTCTCTCTGACACTGTGATCTGCAGCACCGGAGCGCCACAGGGAACTGTGCTCTCTCCAGTCCTGTTCACCCTGTACACATCTGACTTCTGCTACAACACCGAGTCATGCCACATGCAGAAGTTTTCTGATGATACTGCAATTGTGGGGTGTATCAGGAACGGGCAGGAGGAGGAGTACAGGAGCCTGGTGGAGGACTTTGTGCAATGGTGCAAACTCAATCATCTTCAACTTAACACTTCAAAGACCAAGGAGATGGTGGTGGATTTCCGCAGGTCTAAGCCCACTCTGCTACCAGTTCACATTGATGGGGTCAATGTGGAGGTGGTTAGCACCTACAAGTATCTGGGTCTCCACCTGGACAATAAACTGGACTGGTCAGCCAACACTGATGCACTCTACAAGAAAGGGCAGAGCAGGCTGTACTTCCTGAGGAGGCTGCGGTCCTTCAATGTGTGCAGTAAGCTCCTCAGGATGTTCTACCAGTCTGTTGTGTCCAGTGTCCTCTTCTATGCAGTAGTCTGCTGGGGTGGAAGCACAAGGAAGAAGGATGTGGGGCGAATTGACAGGCTGGTAAGGAAAGCTGGCTCTGTAGTGGGAGCTGAACTGGAGTGTATCACTTCAATATCTGACAAAAGGACCCTGAACAAACTGATCAACATCTTGGACAATGAGTGTCACCTACTCCACAGCACTATTGTTAAATAGAAGAGCCTGATCAGCTGGAGACTTCGCTCACTGCCTTGCACAACTGACAGACTGAGAAAGTCATTTGTCCCCAGGGCCATTGAACTGTTCAATGCCTCACTTAAGGGAAGAGGAGAGATAGACTTCTCTGCATAGTCTGTCTGCCTCTTCATCCCCTCCATGTTTGGTACTGTCTGTCCACTAGCCACTTGTACCACTGTCTTTATGCCTCACTGTTTGCGTGCTATATTAGCACATTAGCACATATGCATAACCCCCCCCCTCCATGCCACAGCCGAACTGTGGCCACAATTATACATTTTCTTAAATAGTTAAATATATAGATGTACAGTGGGCATCGCTTTCAAATGACCACTTCATTCGCGCATTACGCGGCGTGAAGCTGCGTGAAGCTTTAGTACCACTTTCAGCCACTGTGCGTCGCTCTGCCACTGTACATCGCTCTGCCTGCCGTCCCTTACATAATTGTTGCCGAGAGTAATCCCAGCCTACGAATTCAATAACAAAATAAATCATGCATAATTAAACATTACCTCGATTTAGGCTACTTGGGTATGGCTTAAGGCTTGACTACACGAAAATCGAAATCGAAATTTGCTGTCTACATTATTGTCAGTGTTGGGGTTAACGCAACTACGCAAATCAAAACAGTGGTGTGATAATTGAGCCAGTAGAGAAATAACTGTTCAGAATTAATCTGTAGCCTTGGGTAGGCTTCTGCAGAAAACAATGTTGTTGCCGATTTAATACTATCTGGCGACGTTTTTAACAGGCTACGCAATAGAGGCTTAGACAACTATGACCCACGTTTTGGTTTCGTAAATTAATTTGCCCTACTTCTTGACTGCAATGTAGTCAATTGACTGCTTGACATGTCATTTTTATTTTTCTGTACGATAAACAATTACATCTGCTTTATGCCGCAGAATTACATTCATATTTGGCTGACTGCAGACGCGCCACTTCCCTCCCCATATTCCAAGATTAAGATAGCCTATACAAAAAGCACTTCATACTATCATAAAAAAATAGTTAAAACGAATAGCTATTTGCAATTTGACAAAACACTGGTCCTCATTTTGCGAATGCGAGGACGATATGAGCCTGTTGCATTTAGTTAGATGTCCGAGTCACGCATAATGTTTGAAAACCACTGGCTCGTAATCACAATAATTTAACACACGACAGTTGGATAACCTACTTCATCATGTCCCCATGCCTACATTTTTGTGAGTAGCATAGAGATCGTTAAAAACAATAAAGTATGGCTCTCCGTTTGGGACATCGAAAACTTATATTTTTAATAGACTACCGTCAAAGATGCTGACTTGCAAAAGCCTCGGGATAACACGTTATCTCCACTATCATCAGTCATGCCCCTTGATCAAAGTGGGGAATGAAATAAAAGTTTGATAACCACTGGCTTAACAAGTTACCTACAGTCCAGAACACAGAATCTGTTGCAATATTATATAAAATTCTTCAACAGAAGGCCTCGAATGTTGTCTTGTTTGTGGAGCGCTTTGCTTCGCTTCTGTCATTTCGGCTTCATTGAAAATGAGGGTTTCCCTCAATGACCCTCCGAGAATAAATAAAGGTTGAATGAATGAATGAATGCAGGCTTGCCCAAAATAAATGAATGAAAATGAAATGAAAAATGAATAGGTCTTAGTGAGTTAGGAGTCCTCTCTACTTAAGCTGTCCCAGACTTAGGTGCTACTTTTAGGTCTAAAATGCTTCGTGAATTACTTTTTGTGAAAAAAATAGGAGTCCTAAAGTTAGGAGTGACACGCCCATTATTTTTAGGAGTTGCTCCTAAATTCGCCAGTTAGGAGCTACTTTTAGCCCTTAAAATTCTTTGTGAATATGGCCCCTGAATAAAAAGGCCTAGCCTAAATGAATCAAGGCAAAACAAATAGCCTAGTAGCCCAATGAAACATACGGATTGATGTAGTATCTTTGTAACATTATTAAATGATTCTGTTACTATGCCTACGTTTGCAAAAGAGAACATTTTAATTTGATTCACAATAATGTTACATTTAATTTACATGTTGACAATGATTAGCCTAGTTTTGGTTGTTGTTGGCGGCGTTATTGCATGTTAGTTATGCCTACAATGCAAAATTGCTTCCTCGCGATTGGAAGCTCCTGTAGCTGCATAGGATTTCAAAACCGCAGGTTTGTGAATAGGTCTGTGAGTAAGGAGTCCTCTTGACTTCTTTTAAGCTGTCAGAGGTGGGAAGGTGTGATTTTTTGGGGGAAGGGCCGGATTAACTGGGCACAATTGTCTGATGGCCCCCCTTCCCCCCAGCCAACGTGAATCGGGTGGTTAGTTAATAGGCCTATCGTGAAGATTTTTCCTGCCATCTAAGGCACGAGCGCATCTGTGAGGCCAAGCCTCACCAAGTAGCTCGTTTGTTTACAACTAACATTCCATTTAATTAAACTGCTTTATAGGCTATGCCGAAATAGTTTTCAACATTTTGAATATTAGTGTCGGGTGAATTGAAATGTTCTCAAAGTAGCCTTATGGCTGAAAGCTGCTTGGGACACCCCCCCCCCCTTCCTGCACTCATTGTTTCAAAAGGAGTAATTTTGGCTTTGTCAGAACTGAAGAGTTGTGGACGGCACGGCACGGTATGCCTAATGAAAATAAATTAACGCAACGCAACACAACACAACACAGACCCCGCTTCTCTCGCGTCAGTCACTGACATGAACGAAACACAGAACCCGCTTCTCTCACGGCAGTCACTGACAGTAACCTAGAATAAATGCATGGGGAAAAACACTTCCCCATGACAAAGACATCGTAAAACACTGAAAGTTAATATTTTGTCACTAGCAACATTCATCAGTCCTTTGTCAAATGTATTATGTTCCAAGTACCCTATGCTGCTTCGTAATTCTGCTTCATAAAGTTGAACAAATACATTTGCTTATTTCACAGAAAAATATAAATAGCCAGTCTACAGTGCAGAGTTGGTAAGTTATGGTAGGCCAACTTGCAGTGAACATACAAACAGAGGAAATTATTTCTCTTGCAGCTGAGTAGCCTCAGGTGCGCACGTAGACATAAGGCCGAACATGCAAGCGCCAATGAATCGTGCTCTCACGACAATCGCGCCGTTAAACTTAAATAGGTTAACATCACTCTAAGTTCGCCTTCAAGCAAGGAAAACGATGATTTGAAGACATCTGTTTCGTTGGAAGGGCAAGGGGTAGCAACAGGGCAACACAGAGACAGGCCCGATGGCAGGGCTGTTATGAGAGTATTAAAATATGGGATATTCTACGGGAAAACATTAAAACGGCAAGACAGCGGGGAAAGTTAAAATACGTGATAAACACGGAAAAAGTTGGCATGCATTGTTTCGGTCCCCATGCACAGGGATTATTTGTCATACTATTAATCACATATGATTATTTGTGAAATTGTGCAAACAGGCGCAACACATTTGAAAAGGAAGGACTGGTAGCATGCAAGCTCACGGGAAAGATTGATTTAAGAACGTTATCACAAAGTGTGTGGCTGTGGCGCGGGCGGAAGACAATTGGCAGGGGAGGGTCATGTCTTTTTTAACAATTTTGTCGGAGGGTCATTGAACAATTTCTAGCAGGCAAGAGAGGGTCATGCAACTTCCAATTGAAGCACTCAAAATTCCTCCGGTGGCCCCTTCAATAAATAACGATCAGTCCCTAGATTGCTGCTGGGCTATATGTCTTGGTTCTGTTAACAACTTATTGTCAAACGCATAGCCTATCTCGCGGTTGCATCCATTACAAACAAACATGCAATGTGAACGTCTGGGATTGGGGAGAGCACTAAATGCTCTTCTGAATAAGCACAAAGTCAAACCTTTAAATGAAAAACACTCTTTAATAATCCAAAAAAATAAACCGCTAATGAAGTAAACTTGTGACCATCAAAAATCGTTTATCGCTCGTAACTCCGTGATACCAGGACGTAACAGGAAGGCATTTGGCTGAGCAACGGAGGTTAATATGCTCCATGTTTTGTCCAAATGATGACTGTCTATCATCGTTGCACTCGGAGAAAACCGGAATGTTTCATTCGTCCCCGTTTCAATAGTCCTACTCAAAACGCAGATAGAACCTTATTATTCTAAGGTAGCGAAATAGCGTTCAGCATGATTCATGCCCAATTAATTCCCCCTGTTAAAGTGTTCGCCTTTGTAGTTTGGTTTCGTGATAGCCTATGATAAACGGCTTATGGCCAAATATGTGAAAACGTTAAAATACAGTAGGCGATAAACCCGGAAAAAGTTGACAGTGATTTTTCATAATCACTTTGGAGGGTCATAGAAAAATGTATTGCTGGCGAGGGAGGGTCACGTCTTTTTGGACTAATGATCCCAAAACTCCTCCGGTAGCCCCTTAAATAAATAACGAACAGTCCCTAATGAAGTAAACTTGTGACCATCAAAAATCGTTTATCGCCTGTAACTTCGTGATAACAGGACGTAACAGGAAGGCATTTGGCTGAGCAACGGAGGTTAATACTCTATATTTTGTCCAAATGATGTCTGTCTATCATCGTTGCACTCGGAGAAAACCAGAATGTTTAATTTGTCCTGCGTCTCTACGGCTGCAAACGGGATTCACTCGCAGTTAACCAAATATTTCTTTATTAGGGCAGGGCATGCATATTTCTGGCTATTACATTATTTCTAAACCAGTCTGCTAAAGTCTGTAGTGAAGTCTGTGTAGGGTTTTCCAGGCTCCATTTCTTTTTACGAGACACCCTGCTCACTTGAGCCATCTACCGGTTGTTTGGGTTGTTGCAGCGTCTCACTGGAAAAATACAAATTAAAGTCGCGTGATACCGCGTGATCCCACGCGCGGACCGCGAGTGAAGCTGGCCAAGTCGAAGCACTGCCCACTGTATAGACTTTCCTTTACTTTATTTCTGCATTGTTGCACTGTTGACTTACTCATTTGCACTATCACCATGACCACTATCACCATTGCACTACCACCATGACACTCATTCACACAGAGCACCTTAGAGCACCTTACCATACCTTACTATGCACAGAGAATCACAGGCTCAGTCCCTGCCTCAGTCATTGCAAGCGCCTCTGATTTATTAATCACCACTATGTGGATACTGTTTTTAGAATTGATTTAGATTAAGTGTTAGTATAATTTGTAATTTTGTTATTTGTATTTTAGTATATTTTTATATATTGTATTAAGTGTTAGTATAATTTGTATTTTAGTATATTTAGCATATTCTTTATCTTCTACTGTCCTTACTGCTTAGTTGTGTTTTTATATTATATACTTTAATTACTCTTCTGCTGTTAAAGAATGTGTTTGTCTTGTATGTTTGCTGCTGAGACCTTGAATTTCCCCTGGGGATCAATAAAGTATCTATCTATCTATCTATCTATCTAGGTTCTCATGGGTCTCCGGACGTTAGGTTCTCATGGGTCTCCTGTCTGATTTGAGTGCCCATGTGTCGTTAGGTTCTCATGGGTCTCCTGACGTTAGGTTCTCATGGGCCTCCTGTCTTTAGGTTCTCATGGGTCTCCTGTCTTTAGGTTCTCATGGGCCTCCTGTCTTTAGGTGCTCATGGGTCTCCTGTCTTTAGGTTCTCATGGGTCTCCTGTTGTTAGGTTCTCATGGGTCTCCTGTCTGATTTGAGTGCTCATGTGTCGTTAGGTTCTCATGGGTCTCCTGTCGTTAGGTTCTCATGGGTCTCCTGTCTGATTTGAGCGCTCATGTGTCGTTAGGTTCTCATGGGTCTCCTGACGTTAGGTTCTCATGGGTCTCCTTTCGTTAGGTTCTCATGGGTCTCCTGTCTGATTTGAGCGCTCATGTGTCGTTAGGTTCTCATGGGTCTCCTGTCTTTAGGTTCTCATGCGTCTCCCGACGTTAGGTTCTCATGGGTCTCCTGTCTGATTTGAGTGCTCATGTGTCGTTAGGTTCTCATGGGTCTCCTGACGTTAGGTTCTCATGGGTCTCCTGTCGTTAGGTTCTCATGGGTCTCCTGTCTGATTTGACTGCACATGTGTCGGTTCACGCATGCAGATGAAGTCGCTGTGTTTACAGCTGCTGTGCTAGCCTGAGCATGTAGATGTTGGAGGGAAGTTAAAGTCGAAGGTGAAGTAATGTTAAAATTCCACAATTTAAACATGACAACAAATGCAGGGTGGCATATGGCTCTAGCTGTTCATCTGCTGGTCAATAACGAACGTAAGGTTAACTGCAAGGTAGCTGGCTAGCACTTCAGCTTGTCAATATTAACACAGAAAGAAATATCCTATTGTCCATTAATACTTGTTTCTTAATTGGAAAACACGTTGGTAATGTTAATGTCACCCAGTCTGTCCACAAAGGAAACCTATCACATGAAGGAGGGGAATCTAAGCTTTTCAATTACATTAGCGGCAAGTTGCTCTGAAATGATTCAGGAGAAAATTAACATGAATTTGCATGAAGTTTAATCTGAATTCTGCACACCCATTACTCTTGGTGAAATATCTCACCAACTCTTCACTCAACACATGGCAAACCATATATCACAATAAACAGCAGGCCTTACCGAATATGAGGATATAAAGCATGCCTCTGTACAATAATCGGTACCTGAGTAATCCGGTTTTTAAATTGAAACACATTTCTATATGGTCTCGAACTTTTGGGCCGAAATGTAAACTATTTATGTCAGAAGCCTGCATACATGTTTGGGCCGAAATGTAAACTATTTATGTCAGTAGCCTGCATACATGTTTGTAAATTGTTTAGCCAGAGTATCCCACCATCATGGTTCATAAATTGCCAGATTACAGACAATCCCACCTAAACACATATGAATATATATTTCTACTGACAATCCCACCTAAACAGATATGAATATTCATTTCTACTGCCATGCTTCTTAGTAGCCTTAGTCTTTTTTGAATTTCCCCTTGGGGATCAATAAAGTATCTATCTATCTATCTCATCTAGCCTGGAAAATCCAGACCCTGGTAATCTACAAAGATTATGGGCTGAGCTACACCAGGCACATAACTGAAGCGTTCCGTTCGTGTTGCGTCTGCTGCAACAATTAGCTTCCACTATAATCAATGGACCAATGTTTACTGACTGATTTGTTGCAGGGCTGTCGTCATCTGTTTAGCTCGCCTCATGGCCTGCCTATATCAGATACACCGATGTGATTGGTTCCTTGAGATGCAAGGGGTAAAAGTAACATGCATCATTACTCATTGCCAGAGTTCCTCACAGAGACAATTCATATTGTGCTTTCGCGAGAACTCTAGATTTCCAGGGTAGCTTCCTAGTGACATTAATGGTTTAATTAGTGTTCCCTTCATGGTACAGCCCAAAATGTATCAGAATACACTTAATTTAACAATACCCAATGTGTTATGCATGGGCAGCATATTAATGAGGAGGGTGGGACATGTTTCACGTCATGTTAGATCACATCCTGAGGGTCTAAGCTTTCAGAAAATATACAGTTTATATAGTTGAATCAGTTTTCCCTTCATGGTACAGATCAAAATGTATTATGTGTACACTCTCTTCACCTAAATCCATAAAATCCCATTCATTTCAATGGGAAATTTACTTGCCAGGACTTTTATGGGCTTTTCCCAAATCACGGAAGTAACGTCGACGCAGCGGTATAGTAGCAGATAGTAGCATCCATCAGGCAAGTGTTATTTAAATAAACTCCTGGTGTACTTACAAACTTTTCAATGCCTCGTTTTATGAGTAAAGAACATAGTTGTACTACTGTAGAAGTTTCGTACCATTCAGGGCATTATTAGTGGGGTCATTTACGAGATAAAAGTTGGTTGGTTCCATTACACCTGCAGAAAGTCATTAGTTTCTGACAGCGCTACTCGACCAGGGTTCAAGGGAGAACAGGTTCTGGGAGGGTGTTTGGCTCGGGGTCATGGTGCAAAGGACCCTAGGGTGAAATTACTCCGAACCATCGCTTTAACTAGCTTACTTTAAAGACTGTCAGCCAGGTAGTGCAAAAGTAAAAGTCTTATTCAAATAATTCCTGATTCTGACATTGTTATTGTGGGGGTTTTTTTCTCGCATTGTACATTGAATTTAAAATATTTAATGATTTAGCTAAAATTGTCCTAATGAATTATTGTTATTGTTACAACTAGAGGACATTCTTCGCATACAGCTGTAAGGCTACAGCACTGAAGTGCCACGTGCACATTTCTTTCATTAGATTTATAGGATCAGAAGACCCCCGTTTTTCACTGTGGCTTGTATTTCGTGCTTTTGGCAAAAGCCCCAGACAGCAGAGGAGTGAAAATCGGGATTTGTTATTTGTAAAAGTTGTTTGCTGTGCCGGGATTTGTTATTTGTTAAAGTTGTTTGCTGCGCCAGGATTCGTTATTTGTAAAAGTTGTTTTGTAAAAGTTGTTTGCTGCGTCGGGATTCGTTATTTTTAAAAGTTGCGTCCTGCCTACAGTAACCTGGACTGTGCGATCGCAGTCCGTTACTTTCACTTTCCGCTGCCCCTGCTCATAGTCGGCATGGCCGGTAATAACGTGGTACGAGATGCGTTGCGTATGAGGTACAGTCCACTGAAGATTTTAAATGGGTGACCGGCCGCAATAGTAGTAGTAGTAGCTTTTTTGCTAGGCCCAGCGAAAGCTGGCAATGTGGAATATTCCGGTGGTTGGTGCACACGCAAGTGTTCATACTGGTTGTCTGTCCATTCATGCGGATTGCTCTGGAGAAGATTGTTCAGTAGCCTGTGTCTCTATGAATTTTTTTTTTAATTGATTCATTCTTTGGATGCATGGCTTTCTTTTCAACAGCATAATCCAAAGCATTCTATTTACACACAACTCTCTTGCCCCAAAGCATTCTAACCCTATTTACACAACATAAATGACACAACATAAATGAAAGCCACCTACACACACACACACACACACACACACACACACACACACACACACACACACGAGTATAACCCACACACTGGCTCCAGTACCATTCCAATATTCAGTACAGGACAATCTAGAACAGCACACTCCACGTATCATGGCAAAGCCTACACAAGACAGATCAAACCATATGCAACAGACCACATCTCAAACTGTACATGACAAGGTTGTGAGTCTGTGTGTGTGTCTGTGTGTGTGGGTGTGTGTGTGTGTGTGTATAAATAAATCACTCACCTGTCTCTCCTCGCTTGGTGTGTGTTGGTGGTGTTGGGGGCAGTGGCCTCTGTAGACGCGGCATCTGAGTGGGCATATCGGTCTTGACCCTGCCTACGTACTCCACGTAGGTGCCAGGGAAGTTGCCCCTGTCGCCTGTGTGCTCGTTGACCCCCAGGAGCCAACCCAGGCCCGCAGGGGCGACCTCTGACCCCTGCCTGTAGCCCTCATCGTGGCTTAGCCCTGGCCCCACCGTCAGCAGGTCCCCCGGGGCCAGCGCCAGGTCCCCAGGCCGCTCACGCCCCCACGCGAAGAGCGCGCGGAACTGGAAGCCGTCCTCTGCTGCCATCTGCAGGCCGTGGGTGGAACAGCAGCAGGAGCAGCAGCAGTGCTGGAGAGCGCTCTGGGAGTCTCCTATCAGCTAGCAGGGAGAAGGGCCATGTTCCTGGTGTGGTATGTGTGTGTGAGAGAGACTAGACTGTGTGTGTGTGTGTGGGGGGGGGGGGGGGTCAGTGCTGGCCCGTGTTGATGGCAGGACAGTGTGGGCTACTCCTTGGCTCAGAGCCACACTTGAGCCGTATGATGGAACAGAGGGATGGCATCCCCATCGTAATACTTACACACTCACTCTAATAAACACACACAGCTCTGTGCTCAGGCCGTACAGGAAACAGGAAGTGACCTAGTTATGGTTACTTCCTGTAGCTGACCAATGAGGTTGCGAGGTCTGAGGCACCACTTGCTGTAGATTGGCTTGCTAGGTTGTCCGTCATTCAGTCCCCCTGGTCAACAGGCAGGCATGTCTATGGAGAAAGGGAGAGAGAGGGAGAGAGGGATTGAGAGAGAGAGAGAGAGAGATGATGATCAGCAGGCAACAGACACGTGCACAGGCTTGGAATTTCACCATTTTAGGGGCAAGGCCACTTGGCCTTCAGGTGGGCATATTTGGTAGGGGGCACAAAGGCCACATGTCAGGGCACCAAGGCCAAACTATACAGTAGTAAGCTATAAAAATGATCAAAGTTATATTTAGCCTATTCACGGCAGTAGACCGGCATCACTGTATGTATACTATGAAACATTACAAAAACATGAAACATGACATATTACATAGAACTGTAAATCATTTGATCATCTAATATTTACAGATAGGGTATATTTAAAGGAAAATTCCGGTTTTTAGCACTTTGAGTCCCTTTAACGTTAAGGGTTGTTTTAGGACATGTTTGTGCATGCCTGTTGCAGCCATAGACATAATATACATAGACGCTGCATTGGCTGCTGGAAACGAGAAATGCGGCCGCCATCTTGGACCGGTCATACTCCTCGTTGCGGTGCAGCAGAAGACACAAGATGCCAGTACTGTGCAGCATGTTCCTGCTCAAATCGACGGACCATCGCAAACAGGGCTCGGGGGATTTACTTTTCACAAGTAAGATTTAACATTACCGTACTAATGGTTGTATTTTGTGAATAGAATATTACCAGAGAGTTGAGAAGGAGCAAGGATCTTTGATATTACTGTATGAGAATCGTAGCCAGCTAGCTAGGCTGTTTACTCGGTGTTCACCCGGCTATGAACTGAGACTTGATAAGTCATATTCCATAACACTGACTTAGATTACAACTGACACAAAAAGGCTATTGTAGAAATAAATCATACTAGATTTGGCCGGCGAATTTTACACAAGTGGCACAGACTGTAGCCTATATTATTGGGCAATCGCTAGCTGCTACTTGTAGCCTAAGCGTGTTGGTAGCTTCACTATTTCTTGAATAAAGTAACTTTTCAATAGCTTAACTTCTTTATTTATCAAGTGGCTTAGCCACACAAGCTACACTTTTCTTGTCATGTGTAATTGGCACAATTTAAAGTAGCTTCCTATGTAGAGAACTAGCCTACTGCTGTGTTTGTGTTACTAATACATTTGACTGGGTGGTAGTATTGTGTAGTGTTTTATTCATGGCAGAGTAACTGATAGTTTAGCTCACTACAATTTCTAAGTAGCTTGCCCAACACTGTATTATTCACATGTCATTTACCCTAACAAGAATAAGATGCCTCTCAAATTCCTTTCATTTATTTATTTTATATCTCCCCAGAACAACTGCCTTGCTCAAGGAGACTGTGAATGAACTGAATAGTCTCCTCACATCCCTGGAACTGAGGAAGGTGCAGCTCTTCATTGCAGTATTGCAGGGCATCTGCTACACTGTGACTGAATATTTGATTTATGAGCTCCACCTTCATCACCTGCATCCAGCTACACTGGCTACCTATGGCGGCCCGCATCAAATTCAAGTCTCTAACGCTTGCCTACAAAGTAGTCTCCGGTTCTGCTCCCACCTACTTGAATGCCCTCATACAGACTTACACTACCTCCAGACCGCTGCGCTCCTCTGACGAACGACGTCTAGCTCTACCACCAGTACGCTCAGGCCAATCCAAACTTTTCTCATCTGTTGTTCCTCGTTGGTGGAACACACTGCCAGTTCCTACAAGGGCAGGGACATCCTTCTCCACTTTCAAAAAACTCCTGAAGACCCAGCTCTTTAGAGAACATCTACTCTCATAGCAACACTTACAACAAGTCTTACTGATCCTAGCACTCACCAGCCGTTTTAAACTGACAAGTAACTGTTAAAAACAGCACTCACCGACGCACTTATTCTTACTGTACTCTAATGTTTTTTAAACTGTCCTAAAATTGTGAGAATTGTTCTAAAACTTACTGTTTACCATGTTAGTCGCTTTGGTTAAAAAAGCGTCAGGCAAATGTAATGTAATGTAATGTAATGCATTCACCACTCTGTGTCCCATTTTCCCATCGTCTGGTTGACTCAGTCCTCTTTTAGGGAGTTTACCCAGTTTCACTATGTACTGCTATCTTATTTGCCCACCTGCTGTCTGAAGCACTTTTTTCTTAGCCAAAGTGTACCCAAGCAATTTTAGCAAGGTGGGAACATACAAAATTACATGCACCAGTTATCGAAATCATAGAACCAACTGCATGACAGTAACCTCTGTCTCACTGAGCCTGTGAAGACACTCCCCGATTCTTTACTGATTGCAATGAACAGGGCTGATCTTATCAGTTTCTAAAATGTTTCTTAATTCTTTTTATTTAATCTCTTCATTGGGGCTGAAAGCTTTCTGTGAACTGTAAATAACAGATGCTGTTGATGAACCCATTGACACTGTACAAGTGACAAGTCACCTTTTTGTCTTGAATTGATGAACTGTTACACTTACTATGCCAAACCAATGTCTCTTTTTTAAGGATCAGAAATAAACCTACAAACTTGCACTTTACAATATTTATGGAACTTGTCTAACAAATGCTGTTGATATTGAACCCAGTTACTCCATTTCCTTTACTTATGCCACACCAATGTCTGTTCATCAAACTTTATTTTTGATGGCACTGAACTGAAAATGTTAATGGATTTTTTCTGTCAATTTAACCCATTAAAACTAGTATCAAACCAGTTTCTGTCTATGCTGTCAAACATGGATTAGTTATGTTCCCAGTGTTTTATATTGGATGTCATCACTTTATAATATATCATATATCAGAATATTCTATTACTATTAAGCCCACTATGAATATTAAAATACACACAACCAATTTCCTGTATACAGCTTTTCTACTGGGAGGTTTACAACTTATTCTGTCAATTTTTTACAACTACAAGTTTACAACTTATTTTGTCAAAAGTTTGTCACTAAACCACATAGGCCTACTTGGAATACCCCTCAGATGTCTGAATGGCACTGATCTCACTTAAATGTTTATAGAACCTTTCTGTGAATAATGCTGTTGATGGAACTTTTCTGTCAACTGTGAACTATATTTAACTCATTAAACTTGTATCAAACTAGTTTTGTCTATGCTGTCAAACATGGATTATGTTCCCAGTTTTGATATCGGACGTCAGGTCACTTATTATCATATATCAGAATATTCTATTACTGTTAAACCCACTATGAATATTAAAATACGCTAAATCATGTGTCCTGTATCATAGCTTACTTTACACTAATAGTAGCCTAGTCTAATAAGCTACACCAGCTTGCCTTTAAGAGGGGAAATTCAATTGTATAGCCTATAACATTAGCTGAGTCACATATTTGGCCATATGGTGTTTATCATAGGCTACATCACGAAACCAAATAGTGTAACAAAGGCGAACACTTTAACAGGGGGAATTAATTGGGCATGAATCATTGTGCTGAACGGTATTTGTCAATGAGCAGAAACACACACGACATTCAAACTATTGATAAGATGTACTGGTCTGTATCTATAGGCTAACATTGGACAAATAAATGACACTGACTCGCCATATCCTGACTCAGGAAAAAAAACATTTTCTTGCTTTGCCGCAAACTCAGCAATGAAATCTTAGGCCAGTTTGCAGGTAGCATAACGTCTTTTTCATAGAAGGGAGAGCCCAGTCTCTCCTGTGACATGGAGGTGCGCAAATAGTTTTTAATAGCCTGTTCAACTTCGAAAAGCTTCGTTCACCCGATGCCAGTCACTGATCGCAATTTCAAAGTTCGGAAAGCTTCATCTTTTTAAGTTTTAAGTGCAGTGGCCCCTATCTGCCCCCTTTGGAATTATATCTCGAGCCTATTATAAGGTCCAGTGCGTTATGTCCTGGGATTCGGATGTGCTCAAAAAGAAAAGAAAAAACACTTTTTTATAGATGGTTATGAGGAGCAATGTGAGAGAGAAATTTGATGATCATTGATCGTTGTTTTGGGACGTTAAGCCTTTTCCATAGGCGTCAGGGAAGGAGATTGAAGAATGACCAATGACCACTACAAAAACTCAGTGTCTAAAAACTCAGTGTCATTCAGACTCAACCCTCTTGTTGTTTTATTATCTTTTTCGTTGTCGTTTGAACGTTGGCAAGCAGGCATGTTGCGGTTGCAATTTAAGTGAAATTTCTACAGTAGGCCTACAACATGCTGTTAGGCTGGGCTACTGTCAATGTACTTGTACAGGTAAATGTTCAACAATTGCTGGTGTACAGGTTATATAATCAATTAGCTAAATCATTTGTCCAGCTGTTTAAACATTTTTTCGTGCTACATTCAAACGCAAAAGGTGCTTTGATATATTTTTCGTTTGAACGTCGGCAAGCAGGCATGCTTTGGTTGCAATGAATGAGGATAATTGCTTTTTTTTGCATTATTTTGAATATGACTCGCCCCAGTCTCAACAGCACGTACTTTTTCCACACGCTAAGTTCTAACACACATAGGCCTATTCCCTCTCGCTTTCTCTCTCTCCATCCCTGCACACGGTGCTTTCTTAAAGGAGCTGCACCATCTTACAACAATTGCATCTACATTTTCATATTAGAATGTTTTATCAAGTGTAAGCTTAAACTACCGTGATCAATTTGTTCCCGTGCCCCCGCTGCGTCATGGAAGCAGTAAGTCAGTCGCATCAAAAATAGTAGTGGCACCCAAGTGACACCTTGTGGTTGTTTGTGTCAACTGCAGTTTGTGCCATTTCTGCTGAGAAAATGGGGTGCGTGATTCATGAAGGAACCCGTCCAAACTTAACGGGGACCCACTGTACATGTATGACCTTTGCAGAAAAAAAAAAACCGAGTGAGAATCTGTTCGGTATTCAGTGAGATATGATTAATTAAGTGCGCTGACAGCTCATCTCACCGGCCAAACAGATTACACTGAGTGGAGTGGATGACCGGTCCAAGATGGCGGCTCCAAATCTCGTCAGCACTAGTAAGGAGTAGCGGTCCATGCGGCGTCTATGTATATTATGTCTATGGTTGCAGCCACTCTGAAGCAGTGAAGCAGGATGGGATGGGGGGAGATGATGCTTTTGGAAAAATAAACCAGGGTCATTCCACGTCAATTCATCCAGGGCCCACGCATTTAGGTCTCAAATTCTGAAAAAATTACCAGGTCTACCTATGTTAGCCAGGAGACACACTGTGAAATTACTTTTATGTCAGATCAATACTTTCCAAGATATAGCCAATTTTACGGGGGGAGGGGGTTGTTCTGCCTCTTTTTTTGTCAAAGTTCACAAGCCCATAGCGCAATAACTAAACCATGTAGGAGGCTCAAATTTTGCATGCTGGTACATAAATAGGAATAGTAGCAAATGTAGCAAAATCGTCACGTTTGGTGTGGATGATCCTGCATGGTCATAGCTGTCCCTCAAAGTTGATCAAAATGTTATGTTTTTGGCTGGGCTTTGTTTAGGCCTTCAGAAGACATATTATTTGTACTCAACATAGACTCTTGATTTATTTTCCTTATTGAGATAAGTAGAAACACTCTCACAAAAAGCAATGAACAGAAAATAAATTTCTTCAGGGTCTGAACAGCAGACCTCACAAGTCTGATAAATCATTTTGGTTCTCATTTTCAGAGCACAAAAACACTTTGTGGGAATGTACAAAGATTTGTTTTATATTTGTTTCTTTATTCTCCATGATCTCTTCTTTTTAAAGACACCAATTTGACTTGTCTTATGCAAATCTTTCTTTTTTATTTTCCACCCTGGGCATGGGCAAAATGCACCATTGAGATGAATATGTTTTATATAGTTACCACAGTGCCACCTTTGGTTGTATAGATTAACCTGTTTTGAACCGGTTCATGGGAACGAAAACGAAAACCATAAACTTTTGATGTTTTGCTAAGAACAGAAACGAAACCAGAAACTTTACATTTGTTATGTTCCGGAAACAGAAACATTTATCTAAAATAATGGTAATCGGTTAATACCGTTATTTTTTTCGTTCTTTGACAAGATTTCTGTGCAGTATGGCTTGGTGAGGTTCACTTCTGGTCGTTAACTTATCGGGAGAAATGTAGGCTAATAGAGAAGCTTGCCGCCAACTGTACAGGCAGATTTTTTTTTCATTTCCCTCTGGGCCCTGACAAGGTTTTAGGCATTTGTTTATGGGTTTAATATTCACAATGGCAGCTATGTACACACCATTGTGGTTGTGTATTGTCTGATGACATAAAGAGACAAAAATGCACTGATTGAGCCCTGACCAGGTTTGGCCAATTTGCACAGAATTTTGGATGGATGTAAGAACTACAGTGATGCTTCTGTAATGCTTGGTGGTTTTGTATTGTTTGATGACATAAGAGAAACAAATGCAAGGATTGAGCCCTGACCAGGTTTGGTCAAGTTCTCAATGACAGCGATATAGCCTGCCCTATTTGTCATTTGCACCAATTGACCTGTCGCTCATTGTTACCGTGTGAAAACTCGGACAAACAAACCAGACTTGATTAGAAATACCAGAGCCCGTCTACGGAGAGCCTGGCCACTCCGTATTAAGTCCCATCGTACCGAATTTTGGATGCAGTTCCACCAGAGTTCCACTGGGGGCGATCGCCATGAGTGCAGAATAAATGGGAGTCAATGGAGCTAGACAGCTAAATTTGTCTTTTTCACCTGATTGTCGTTGACAAATCTCAGATTTGATTGTAGTTTGTATAACTTCAACATGGGTTATAGGTCAAAAGTTGAATGAACGAGTACTTATGTCCTTTTGATTTCTTACAGGTTGGGTCGTTGTTGCACATAACACGCTAGCATTGTGCTAATAAATGACGTCATTGACACATTTGAAAGGCTTTTTAGAACAATTAAGTGACTGTAAAAAATATAATACTCAACCAAGTGTATTTTCTTTGCCTCCCCTTTCGAATGCAATACTCAAATTACTTGAAAAAAAATTATATCCCAAGAAAAGTGGATTTTGAGGGGTACAGCTCCATAGACCTCCATGCATTCTGCACTCGTGGACGAGCGCCCTCATGTGGAACCACAGAAGGAACTGCAACCAGTTCAGAAACCGAAAGTTTTCCGAGAGTGCCAGTTCTCCCCTTATTAGACATTCTCTGGAAATACATTGTGGACAATGGAAGCTGACAGTATATGAAAGCAGGCTTTGAGGACGTTTTGGTCGATAAAGGATTTACTTTCCTCCAGAAGCTATCAAAAGGGACTTAATTATGCTATGGAGGGGTGTATTCAAAACTTATTTTTACATACAAGGTGACAAGCCGTTGTGGCGAGTAGCCGTGCAAATCACCGTGCAAAAACCACTGACGTTAATGCTAGCTAGCTAGCTAGTGGAAGATTGATACTAAGATATGTTAGGTTACGTTAATATGTGATGTAGTAAGAATATAGTAGTTGGTTAATGAGCATTTTTATCTTGGGATTTAACAGGGAACCTGTACCCACGTTGTTGGCTTAGTAGCCTACATTACGTCGAAGTGTTGCAAACGCGAGAGACGTCCTGTAGGCTACTGTTGATGAAAATATACCCCATTTTCTAGCCTCTCGGGGTACCACGTATTACATGTCCCCCATGCAAAACGTTTGACCATGGTTATCCGTCGGGGTTTTTTGAGTTAATAAACTCCATAAATAACCATTAATTTGTCATTTTATGCCTCCTCCCTGTTGTTTCCTATGGAGTTGTCCGAGCTGATGTCCGTTGAGGCTGGTCTGTCATTGGCTCATCAGCGTTCTAAGGGTGGCGCTTAGCGACAGGTCAATAGGGTCCCGAAGTGTGACGTAGCGTTTCCATGACGGCAGAATCACTAAATCTAAACAAACTTTCGAAGTGGCATAAATAGCATTGAATGTAGACATGTGGCATCATTTCTAGCTAATAAAAATAAAAATATCCATTTAAACGTGTTTTACCTGCTAGGCAGCAGCTTAGCCACATAACACAGATTCCCTGGCAGGTGTAATAGTAAGAAACAAAATTCCAGTGGATATTTCACGTCTTTTCAAAGACTGGCGGCTGTTAAGAGTGACGTTTTTTGCCAAAAAAAAAATAAAGCCAAAACACGTCCGTGAATTTAAGGATTTTAACCGCATGCTGTGAAGTTACATGCAGGTCTCTTTTACGGAGGAAACCCATGCTAAAATAAAACTCTGTAGTCACGAATTTGATTGTGTTGGTATGAATATATGTTGTAATATGTGATTCCTACAGTGTAAAAAAATATATACTAACGTCTTAGAAACGTTGTAAAATGATTGAAATATATTTAGAAAGCCACCGCTATGGTGATTTCTAATGGTAGATTGATTTGTTTAGATCCAGTGAAATCGCTGCCTTGACAATGCTACGTCATGGCTTCAGTACTCTATTGAGCTATGTAGCCTGCCCTATTTGTCATTTGCACCAATTGAGCTATGTAAAAAGTATTATAGATATGTGTTCAGTTGTTTACCAATAAACAACATGGCAGAAACTTTCCTTGTCTTAATTCATGTATAATACAAAAAAAAATGTAGGCATGTCAAAATTAGTTATGCCGCTTACACAATGTAGCCTATAGTGCTTTTTTAATGTTTGATGACAGGACAGAGACTTAAGGAAAATTATGTAGACTAACAATATAAATTTAAAGTCCTAATAATCAGCCTACTTATTTGTATGTCCCGCAGATGACATAGAACGCTATTAACCGGTTCGGGAACTTAATTTTTTTGTTCTAACCGGTTCAGGAACATCAATTTTAGGGTTGAACCGAAAACCGGAAACGTTAAAATACTGTTTCTGTTCGGAACAAACCAATTGGGAAATAATTCTGGTTAAAAGCCCTGGTCAAAACACACACACACACACACAAATGAACACACACACATTTATGTTCACACAATACAATCACAGTATGATTTAAAAAAACAATAAAAAGGCTCTGGATGATAAGACTAAACACACACACACACACACATAGACACAAGCAAACACACTCTAATGAACACACACAAATGAACACACACACACAAATGAACACACACACACAAATGAAGACACACACACAAATGAAGACACACACACAAATGAAGACACACACACAAATGAACACACACACAAATGAACACACACACACAAATGAAGACACACACACAAATGAACACCCACACACAAATGAACACACACACACAAATGAACACACACACACCAGGATAACAGGATACGGCTCCTTTCCGGGCAAACCCCCCTGTGCTCTGCAGTAAAAACAGGATGAGGAGCCTGGGACCGGTTAAAGCAGGCTACAGCCTGGGACCGGTTAAAGCAGGCTACAGCCTGGGACCGGTTAAAGCAGGATGAGGAGCCTGGGACCGGTTAAAGCAGGCTACAGCCTGGGACCGGTTAAAACAGGCTACAGCCTGGGACCGGTTAAAGCAGGCTACAGCCTGGGACCGGTTAAAGCAGGATGAGGAGCCTGGGACCGGTTAAAGCAGGCTACAGCCTGGGACCGGTTAAAACAGGCTACAGCCTGGGACCGGTTAAAGCAGGCTACAGCCTGGGACCGGTTAAAACAGGCTACAGCCTGGGACCGGTTAAAACAGGCTACAGCCTGGGACCGGTTAAAGCAGGCTACAGCCTGGGACCGGTTAAAGCAGGCTACAGCCTGGGACCGGTTAAAGCAGGCTACAGCCTGGGACCGGTTAAAACAGGCTACAGCCTGGGACCGGTTAAAACAGGCTACAGCCTGGTGATAATATGGCACCAAGTGAGGACTGGTGTAGACATGATATACCTGACACATATGTGTGTGTGTGTGTGTGCGCGTGTGTGCATGTGTGTGTGCGTGTGTGTGTGTGTGTTGGACGAGATATCACACCAAATACAAAAAACGAATGGATGAAAACAATACAAGGGACTTAAAGTGTGAAGTTAAGGGGAGGACGTGCCACACACACATCAGTACCTGCCTGCATTCCCTAATAAATTCTTCAACGTGATTCTGTAAAATAGACAGCTATGCTGCCTGGTGACATCAAACTCAATTAGGACCCTAACCCTAGGAGTGTATTACAAAGTGTGTATGTGTGAGTGTGTGTGTGTGTGTGTATGTGTGTGTTGGACACGTGTATTTCACAGTGTGTGTGTGTGTGCCAAGCTTCGATTGTCCAAATGCTGTAGGGTAATTTGCTTTCGACTACAGATATATACTATTATATATTATATATATATTTCAAAAGTGATGACAGAGGAGTCATGTGGATTTTAAAGCAGCAGCACTCGGCGCTGAACACTAAATACAAATAGAAAAACACTACCTAGATCTACAACACACACACACACACATACCAAATATAAAAACACTACCTAGGTCTACAACACACACACACACATAGACAAACACACACCAAATACAAAAACACTACTAGTGGTGTCAACAATAATCGATTCGGCGATGCATTGCAATGCGGGTCATGCACGATTCAGCATCGATGCGGCATTGTGCCATAATCGATTATGTCACTGTTTATTTTCTGGCCTTGATTGGACAATAAAGTTGTGAAGTTTCAAATACTTCTGGGGGCATTTCCGGAGCAACGTTGTAATGACATGCGCAGCCTGTAGCTACATGCTAAGCAGCAGCACTAGCTAGCATAACAACAACACTAAAGAATCAAGATGACGGAGGGAGATGACCACGATAGACGGGTAATTAAAAATGCACCCAAAGCTTGGAAAGCGGACATCTGGGCACATTTCGGATTCTACTAATTTAATGGGAAACTAGACAAGACGTACGCGGTGTGTAAAACCTGCCACACTAAAATCAGGCACGTTGGCAATACAACTAACTTCACGAACCATGTCGATCGTTGGCATCCTGTCAAAATAAGCATTCACAGCGCAAATTAATTTAGTCTTTTACCCATTCACCCATTCTAACAACTCGCGAATGAGCCTACTCAGCACACAGACATCACAAGTAGCCTATCACATCACATGAAAGAGCTATTTCTCAGCTTTTAAACGATGTTAGCCGTTAATTGCTATGGTGAACGGTTCATTAAGTAAATAATATAATTCAATTCATTCATAAATTCTACTGAAGGTTCTGCGCCCATCTCCCTACCCATTCATATCGGTGGGATACTTCACGAACCCTTCGTTCAACACATAACAAACCATATCAGAATAAACAGCTGACCTTACCGAACAGAAAGGTGTAAAGCAGTCCCCTATACAGTTAGCTGTTCCAGAGTAATCCAGTTTTGAATTTGCAGCAAATTTCGACATGAATGGATGTCTCCAAATTTGGGCTAAGTTTTACAATGTGTTTAAATTATTAAACTTATTAAAAGGCCATATCCAATACCCTGTACCATTCAATTTTATTTTATTTAATGATATTTATGTCAAAGATACAGGAGAGTGATAATACACACATAGCAGCCAATAAAA
>NC_055968.1:37690482-37722982 GCF_018492685.1 Alosa sapidissima | reverse complement strand
AAACAATATGGTCTTTAAGGCTGAAACAACAAAGGGGTCTGTTTACACACTACTGTATTTAGATCATATTTACTATTGTTCATGTGGTCGCTGAAAAGTGCTTTATACGTTTATGAGTGCAGCAAAATGGCTTCTGCTGCCGCTCCGGGGATTCAAACAGACGTAAAAGTAGGAGATTATGTCGTCACAACTGGCCCATTGACAGTAACAGCCATAGGCGCTGATTTATGTTTCCGTCGGTGGTTGCTCAAACAATTAAAGGCCCGATACCAACGCCCATGTGTATTGTTGCCATACGGTTTTTGAGAAGTAATGTATGCACTTCAACACTTTAGAAAGTCAACAGCGGCCGACACACAAAATGCCAAAACTGTTTGCGGGAGTCCATGGGCGTCACCCCGAGGACAATGCTGTTAAGCAAAGGCACAATTTTTGTGCACTTTCAGTCACCTACACTACGCCTAAATCACGCATGATCCGTCGTTTGACTCCTGAACAGTTTACAGTACGTAACGTAACTCAGAAGGTTAATTGCGTTAACCCAGACTAAAAAGAAAAACACTTCGCTTTGTTTTTATAAACTGAAATTATATTTCGTGTTGACATCACGCCGTTAAAAAAAACGAGATAGCCTATCCATTCAGAAGCGCGCATTAGACGACAGTAAGTGGAGGCAGTGGTTCTCAAACTTTGCCATATCCTACTGTACTACTGGTGTAAAAGGCGTGTATGGTAGGCTATCATATTTTTTGTAAAGGTCTGCCAGCCAGGGATATTCTTAGGCCTATGAATGGTGTGCCTTCTCGCAAAAGCATAGTCACTGGGCTCAGCTAGATGTAGCTTTCTCCTTCATCAACCTGTGAGCCTATGAGGCAGTCACGTCGTCAGTGGCACTCTCAGGTCTTTCTCATCTGCTGATACAGCAACATGAGTATTCCACTATAGCATTGCTCCTCATTGCCTTACTCCTTTCCTTTTCAGAATGTTCTTTCTATCCATAATCATAAGTCTGTCTTCAGTGAATTAGCAAGATACCATCAGAAGCCAACAATCATAAAACACCTGTGCGCGCGCTCTCCCCATGAAGCTGTCTGCGTGTTGTAGGCTAGATTTGCTTGAGTTCTTTCTATCTGCTTTACTTTTGCGAGTTGCGACCACCTCGTCACATTAATAGGCTATGTATGTTATAGACTTTCTATGAGGTACCAGTGTTTAGCTCTGTCACAAAACAATAAGCTTTGTCAGACTACTTTTAAAATGATATTCAGGGCTATATACATTTTAAACATTCGGGGCTGAAGACCCGACAAAGCCTTGCGTTAATTCTTCAGGTGGGAAGTGTCAGGAATTTTCATACGAGAGACGCTCTCATTGGTGGTTAGGATATGGAGTAGGGGATTGACAGCAACATAGCCAATCACATTATGAGAGATGCTGAATTTAACATCAACTGCGATGTTTGATTTTAAATGAATGTCAATTTAGCCGGGACTGTAAGCTGGCACACGTGGGTGCTCAAGCAACGGAGCCATGGTAGCGGCGCCTATGCCCAAGACACACACACACACACCTCCGGTTATGCTGCAACGGAGCCATGGTAGTGGCGCCTATGCCCAAGACACACACACACACCTCCGGTTATGCTGTTGCACGTAACATAGTTATACACCAGCTGACACACACACACACCCTCACACAAACACACACCTCCAGTCATGCTGTTGCATGTAACATATTTATACACCAGCTGACACACACACACACACCCTCACACAAACACACACCTCCAGTCATGCTGTTGCATGTAACATATTTATACACCAGCTGACACACACACACACAGACGGAGCCATGGTATCGGCGCTATACTAACAGCTATCTGTGTAGTTAGGGCGAAGAGTATACTATACTATCTGTGTAGTTAGGGCAAAGAGTATACTATACTATCTGTGTAGTTAGGGCAGAGTATACTCTTTGGTTAGGGGCAATTCCACGCAAAACTGTCACGTCCATAACGCCAACTAAATACGATGGCATTGTGTTGGCGTTATGGATGTGACAGTCTTGCGTGGAATTGCCCTTAGGCCAATTTTCAACCAGATGGCATCAACAGGCGATGCAGTAGGCTAGCCTTGAGAGATTAAAGGATATGAGCACAAGCAGTAGGCTAGCCTTGAGAGATTAAAGGATATGAGCACAAGCAGTAGGCTAGCCTTGAGAGATTAAAGGTTATGAGCACAAGCAGTGGCGTCATGCCCATTGAAATTAAGGGGGCACGTGCCCCTCCTGTTTGTTCCTATAATGCTCCATAATACGCCAGAGCCTGTAACGACTGTAACGACGTATTCTTCTGGATGTGTAATAAATCGTAGGCTACCAAAATAGTTAAAGACCGATCAACAGCCCTTTTCCTAAAATTGGTATCTGTGTATGTTCCCATAGCAACTCACACGCACATTGAGCTCGCAATGTTTTGCTTGTGTTGAACTGTTACAGTTAACTTTAGGCTACAGTTTGAACAGTTGAACTGTTACAGTTTAAATGGTTACAATCAATGGTGTTGAAGTGGTAAGTAGGCTAAGAAATAAAAAGTAGTGGAATTATTTGTGGTTGACCTGGAAATTTTGACTTGGTGATCAAAAAGTTAGAACTAGATTTCATGTTGGCCGCAAATTCAGAGCATTAGAAGCTATTCTATGTTAACGTTAGCCTAGGCTACGTTGTGTCAGTGTAACGTAGCCTACTCCTTACAAATCCTTACAAATATTACAAATATTTGGCTAACAGACATCTGCTCTGTTTTGTCTTGTACGTGACAAAGTCTCCTGGTTCAATTGTTTCAAGTTTCATAGAAACGAGTAACTACTAATCCAACCAAGTATAGGCCTAGGCCTACCAAAGCATGGCGTTGATGTTTCTCCACTTGTTCTCTTCACGTATCTGGCAGCTAATCTATTTAGTGAAAAGGGATAGGGGTCATTCCACGTCAATTCAACCAGGGCCCACGCACTTAGGTCTCAAAAAATTCTGAAAAAATTACCAGGTGTACCTATGTTACCCAGGAGACACACTGTAAAATTACTCTTATGTAAGATCAATACTTTCCAAGATACAGCCAGTTTCACAGGGGGAGGGGGGTGTCGATTTTGTTCGGCCTCTTTTTTTTGTCAAAGTTCACAAGACCACAGCGCAAGAACCATGTAGGAGGCTCAAATTTTGCATGCTGGTACATAAATAGGAATAGTATGTAGCAAAATCGTCACATTTGGTCTGGATAATCCTGCATGGTCATAGCTGTCCCTCAAAGTTGATACAAATTTTATTGGAGTTTTTGGCTGGGCTCTGTTTAAGCCTTCAGAAGACATATTTGTACTCAACATAGGCTCTTGATTTATTTTCCTTACTGAGATAAGTAGAAACACTCTCACAAAAAACAATGAACAGAAAATAAATTCCTTCAGGGTCTGAACAGCAGACCTTACAAGTCTAAAAAATAATTTAGGTTCTCATTTTCAGAGCACCCAAACACCTTGTGGGAATATACAAAGATTTTTTTTATATTTTTTTCTTTATTCTCCATGATCTTTTCTTTTTAAAAACACCAATTTGACTTGTCTTATACAAATATTTATTTTTCACTTTCCACCCTGAACATGGGCAAAATGCACCATTGACATCAATATGTTTTGTATAGGCCATAGGCTTCCCGTTCAAAAGGAGGCCTACAGTTGTTTTATAAATAGGATCGCTATGACTGTGATGTAGAGGGCAAGAAAATAATAGCAGTCTCTCATGTATCAGGTCATGATTTGCAGGTAGCAACTTACAAATGAGGTAGGCTAGCTATTGCTTGCCATAATAGTAATGAAAAATATAGCCTATTACTAGTAGTAAAATATTCAAATATTCAGTGTTAACCGTACTCAGCACTGAAACCTGTCAAACTTCTTTCAAAGTCCTTCATCACGTGAATTAAGATTAAAATATTTTTAATTTCTGAGCACCAGTCAGACCTCAGCACCTTTTTTAATGCCCCCCCCCCCCCCCAGAAAAAAAATCCTGATTGTGCCCCCCAAGAATTTTGGCTTGCATGACGCCCCGAGCACAAGAACCCTATGCATGTCTAAATGGCCAAAACCTGGATGTAGGCCTAGCTTGTTTAAGATTGTCCGGTCACTCGCTGAGGCTTTTGATAGAGAGCTATCAAACAACAGTAAAATTTAGTTTACCATGGTCAAATCGCCTAGATATGCAACCTATGCACTGACTGAGCCTTGTGTACGGTGTTCATTTTAGGACATCCTCAGACTCAGGTGTCAGACTCAGAAAAACATCTGTCATCTTCAGACAAAACTGCCTCAGAGTCAGAAAAACCAAACTCAGGTGTCAGACTCAGAAAAACATCTGTCATCTTCAGACAAAACTGCGTCAGCTTCAAAAAAACCTCTGTCATCTTCAGACAAAACTGCCTCAGCGTAAGAAAAACCTCTGTCATCCTCAGATAAAACTGCTTCAAATCAAACAGCCTCAGAAAAACATCTCTAAGGAGATCATGGCTATGTAGCCATAATTTTTATCTGAGGATGACAGAGGTTTTTCTTACGCTGAGGCAGTTTTGTCTGAAGATGACAGATGTTTTTTTGACGCTGAGGCAGTTTTGTCTGAAGATGACAGATGTTTTTCTGAGTCAACAAGGACAACAAGGATGCAGGACAAATTAAACATTCTGGTTTTCTCCGAGTGCAATGATGATAGACAGACATCATTTGGACAAAATATAGAGCATATTAACCTCCGTTGCTCAGCCAAATGCCTTCCTGTTACGTCCTGTTATCACAGAGTTACAAGCGATAAACGTTTTTTGATGGTCACAAGTTTACTTCATTAGCGGTTTATTTTTTATTATTTTTTATTATTAAAGAGTGTTTTTCATTTAAAGGTTTGACTTTGTGCTTATTCAGTAGAGCATTTAGTGCTCTCCCCAATCCCAGACGTTCACATTGCATGTTTGTTTGTAATGGATGCAACCGCGAGATAGGCTATGCGTTTGACGGCAATGAGTTGTTAACAGACATGAACCAAGACATATAGCCCGGCCCCAGCAGCAATCTAGGGACTGTTCGTTATTTATTGAAGGGGCCACCGGAGGAATTTTGAGTGCTTCAGTTGCAAGTTGCATGACACTCTTGCCTGCTAGAAATTGTTCAATGACCCTCCGACAGAATTGTTAAAAAAGACATGAACCTCCCCTGCCAATTGTCGCTGTCTTCCGCCCGCGCCACAGCCACACACTGTGATAACGTTCTTAAATCCATCTTTCCCGTGAGCTTGCATGGTACCAGTCCTTCCTTTTCAAATGTGTTGCGCCTGTTTGCGCAATTTCACAAATAATCATATGTGATTAATAATATGACAAATAATTCCTGTGCACGAAACAATGCATGCCAACTTTTTCCGTGTTTATCACATATTTTAACTTTACCCGCTGTCTTGCCGTTTTAATGTTTTCCCGTAGAATATCCCATATTTTAATACTCTCATAACAGCCCTGCCATCAATTTAATACTCTCATAACAGCCCTGTTGCTACCCCTTGCCCTTCCAACGAAACAGGGCCCACTTCCCCGATAACGACGGAGACACGCTCTTAAGAGGGTTTTCTATGATTCGATCGTTCGTTTGGTTTTTCCGACAGTTTCCCGAACATGCTCGTAGCGTGAACGCGCATGCACTGCTCTTAAGATGCTCTTAAGGGGAGCTGTCCACGTTAATAGTTCTGAAATATCCTCTGATTTGACGGTGATGTCAGGTGACTGCACGTCACAGCTATAGGCCTACCATTTAAACTTCGGATCTACACTTTAATTCACATCAATACGAAAATAGAAACACTTTGACATCTGCATGTAAGCATCCCAAGTAGGTTATATACCACACAGAGACATAAATAATTGTAATTATTTTAAGATTAGATTGTTGCACCATGCAATAATTTTTCGCGGTGCCACTTAAGAACACGTTTGAAGATAAGAAAGAAGTCAAGTAAGAAAGAGAGGAAATGTGTAGGCTTAGATTTTGATGCAGTAGGCTACAGACTAAACCACATGTTGCTTTCTCTGCTTTTTACCTCATAGGCCTAATAAAATATTCACTTAGCAAAGATAATGTCAAACTATTCTGGCAACGTCTCGTTTCATAACTTGATTGCATTTTTGTCCGCTTTTCATCACATTATTATGACCATTAAATGTAGGCTATTTTGCACGCTAAAATCTGATTCATCACAGGTAAACACAATAAAGAATGGGAACGTAAATTGGATTATGTATTCTAAATTGTAATTCCTCTGTATGTCCTGTTGGTGGCCTCAGTGAGAAGTACTGTTAAGACGCTCTTAGCCGGTAACGAGTACTCTGGAGCACTCGTAGATCTACGAGTGTTTTCACAATGCTCTTAAGCTACGATGGTTTCGGGAAACAGTCGGCAAATCTTAAGACGTTCGTAAGAGGGACTTTACGACGCTCTTAGGCTTAAGATGCTTTCGGCGAAGTGGGCCCAGATGTCTTCAAATCATCGTTTTCCTTGCTTGAAGGCGAACGTTAACCTATTTAAGTTTAAGGGCGTGATTGTCGTGAGAATACGATTCATTGCATGTTCGGCCTTATGTCTACGTGCGCACCTGAGGCTACTCAGCTACAAGAGAAAGAATTTCCCCTGTTTGTATGTTCACTGCAAGTTGGCCTACCATAACTTACCAACTCTGCACTGTAGAACCTAACTGGCTATTTATATTTTTCTGTGAAATAAGCAAATGTATTTGTTCAACTTTATGAAGCAGAATTACGCATAGGCTACTTGGAACATAATACATTTAACAAAGGACAGATGTATGTTGCTAGTGACAAAATATTAATTTTCAGTGTTTTACGATGTCTTTGTCATGGGGAAGTGTTTTTCCCCATGCATTTAGGTTACTGTCAGTGATCAACGCGAGAGAAGCGGGGTCTGTGTTGTGTTGCGTTAATTTATTTTCATTGGGTATACCTTGCCGTGCCGTCCACAGCTCTTTGGTTCTGACAAAGCCAAAATTACTCCTTTTGAAACAATGAGTGCAGGAAGCGCGTTTGTATGGTTATATTGCTTGACGGGGGGGATCCCAAGCAGCTTTCAGCCATAAGGCTACTTTGAGAACATTTCAATTTACCCGACACTAATATTCAAAATGTTGAAACTATTTCGGCATAGCCTATAAAGCAGTTTAATTAAATGGAATGTTAGTTGTAAACAAACGAGCTACTTGGTGAGGCTTGGCCTCACAGATGCGCTCGTGCCTTAGGGCCTGTCCACACGGAGACGCTTTTTAGGTTAAACGCAGAGGTTTTGCTTCGTCTTAGCCGAGCGTCCAAACGAATCCTGTAAACGCACTGCCCGAAACCGCACTTTTCTGAAACCTGGTCCCAGAGTGGAGAAATCTGAAACCGTAGCCCGTTTGAGTTTGTTTAGACAGCACATCCTGCTTGCGTATCGATGATGTCATCCCCACACCTCAGCTGCCCTGGTCTTGCACTTATAGTATTGTCTAACAATACTAGTTTTCATACATGACATTACCTACGATTACACTCCGTTAAGATAAATATCACAACTGATGCTGTGCAGCGCCGATAGCTTATGACTTGGTGGACTGAACACTGTTTTTCCCGGTGTTTTTTTTATGCATTCTAGCTACCGTCAGTGACGCGAGAGAACTTAAGTTATTAGGAAAGTGCGGTGTAAGTTTAGGCTACATTAATTTGTGCGTAGTGCCAGTGTCATTCATTTATTTTACATGTCTTACAACATATACACCTGTATACATGCATTCACAGTCGAGTGAAATCAGATATAAGCATACAAAGACGCTTAGAACTCACGTTAAGCCGATGGTAGCACACTGAATGCGAATGCACGATTTGATGCAGGCAAAAGTATTGACTGTTACTAACGAAGGTTTTATAGCAATATTATAAATGTGGCGACAGAATAGCCTAGAACTTGGGTAACGTTAGTAGCCTAATTGCGGTGATAGCCAAAACTAATGTGAATCACGGACTATCCTACAACCAAAGAAAGTAAAGGTGATTAGTAGGCCTACCTGCGTTAGCCAAATAAAGGACGGGACTGCACCCTTCACAAACCGTAAAATAAAGTTTATTAGTTTTACAGTTGGCTACAGTTGACAGTTCACCATCAGTCCACACAAACAATTCTGGTTTCCTTGCACTAGACATTTCGCCGTAGCCTATTCTGTCTGTTTTTATTGCGCAAGTTTTGGTGAATTCCTGTAAAGACACAGTGCCACCTATAGGCCTGGGGTATGAAGTAACGTGTTGAGTCGTGTTGAGATGGATCCGTTTGGACGCAAATATTCTTGATACGGTTCGAGGGAAGACGGAGGAAAAAAAGATCGGTTTGGTACGTGTGGACTAGGCCTTAAATGGCAGGAAAAATCTTCACGATAGGCCTATTAACTAACCACCCGATTCACGTTGGCTGGGGGGAAGGGGGGCCATCAGACATTTGTGCCCAGTTAATCCGGCCCTGCCCCCAACAAATCACACCTTCCCACCTCTGACAGCTTAAAAGTCAAGAGGATTTTGCCGTGTTTTGAAATCCTATGCAGCTACAGGAGCTTCCAATCGTGAGGAAGCAATTTTGCATTGTACACAGTAAAATTGACAGTGTTATTAAGTGTTAATTTTTCAGAGACATATTTTTCAGTGTTCATTAGTGTTAATTAGTGTAACTTCAGGAGTTGTTTGAACTCACAACTTAGTGTTTTAAGTGGGTGTGAATGTACGAACTCTGGGGTGGAGTCATTTACACTTCCGTTCCTTCAGTTGAGATTTTTGAAAAGAAGATGGACGCCATTGAAGTACGGCGTGGGATAGTAAAAGGTAAAGTCATTTGTTCTCTCTACTTCTGTAAGCTTTTACATTACATTACATTACATTAGGCTGACGCATTTTTAGCCAAAGCGACTAACAACATGGTAAACAGTTTAAGTTTTAGAGCAATTCTCAACAATTTTAGGACAATTTAAAAAACATTAGAGTACAGTAAGAATAAGTGCATCAGTGAGTGCTGTTTTTAACAGTTGCATAGAAATAAAAACATATACAAAATAAATATTGAAAATAAAATTCAAGTGCAAAATTAAGACACACAAATGTAAACTTGGGTAAGAAGAAACAAAGGAAAATCTAGCCATTAATTAGTGCAATTCTGTGTAACTGTATATTAGGCCTACTGCACAATAAACAGAACACTATTTTACTCTTAAATATTCCGTAAGGTAACGAAATTAAATATTGAACATAAATAATATTCACACACTTTGCATTCAAGTACAAAACCCAATACCCAAAAATGTAAACTTGGGTAAAAAGAAACCAAGGAAAATTTGGCCTTTAAGTAGTGCAATTGACCGATCCCAAGCCCCGCCCCCTTTTGCTATGTCACAATGAGGACTTCGGAGGACCTCGGTCAACCTCGGTCAATTTTGAATTTTCTAGTGGCCATTCGGTATGACAATACGCCAGTTATGCGAATGCTATAATGCTTCTTTTGCGAGTAGCTTAAGTAACTAAATAACTAAAGAGCTCAAAAAGGTTCAAAGATAAGCCTGGGATACTTGTAGAAGTGACATCCGATATCCTGACCGTGTGAAACGTTAACACACATAGGCCTAACTTTGGATAGGCTGCTACTTTTCAGTAAAGAAATCTGAGTGTGTACGAAAATGTTCCCTTTATTTGTGTTCATAACTAGGCTACACACAAAAACATAACTAAATCTGGTTTCCACTGATGAAACGACAACATAAGCCTACGCAAAAAATTATACCTACCTTGCAGGAACTGAACTCGCATATTCATACGATTGGAAGACGCGCAAAAGAATACACCTTCAATCACGTATCGCCTTACACACAACAAGAATACTTTCAGCTTTGCTACCTTGCCATGTTTAACTTGGGATAGAAGACTGTTCACAGAAATAAGCTAATGATCATTTTTTCAACAAACGCAATAATAGCCTATACTGCGATGCATTATTGATGGCTGAACGAGAGATAGCCAATGTCTTCTAAAGATCGAATCATGTGCAGATTAAAAACTATGCAGTCTCGAAATCGCCCATATTAGACCTAGGCTACTACATTGCCCACGTTTAAATGAATTATAGCATAAGCGGGCAAGTCTAGTGCAAGACAAATCACGTCTGCAAACTGCAGATATGTCAAACGTGATAGGCATGGGTTTGAACTCGGAGTGGTTTCTTTTCAATACACTTGTATCATGTTTATTTGAACTCTTCCTTCTAAAGCAGCCATTCAAAATAATAAGTAGGCTATCGGCCTACCGAAGAGAAGCTATCTCTCCACCTCCCCAACATGAGCTGATTGGCTAGTCACTCTCCCAAGTTGCGTGGGAACTTGGATCTGCAGCACTTGGTCCCGTCTTCTATTAATCCTCGAAATATGGTTAGATTTTGTTATGGACACGTCAACACCATATTTTTGCACAGACCTGTTTATTGAATCAGTCACATCTGCAGCAAATAAGGTAAACTACCTGCTCGTAATAACGTGTAATTGTTTATCCCCAGTTAATGCATCCCATTAAGATCCACGACACCAGATTTGTTTGTCCTCAATTTGTGGTGTTCCACCTCGTTGATTACAGCAGACATTGTGAATGTGTCCATCTGCATACTGAAGGCCTTTCTGGCCTCTGTTTTTTGAATATATCAAGATTACTTGACGCCCAGAAATCCAGCATACTGTTGCACTCGGCTAAATGGGGGTGCTTCGTCCCCATGTTGAACACGCGTTCTCGCACACTTTCCTGCAAACTTGTCCGACTTAGCAACAGTAACTATGGGACCGACAATGGGAGGAGGGGCTTGGGAACTTATTAGATTCAGTCAGATCTGCTTGCAGATCCAGTGCTGCAAAAAAATCCACTGATTTCATGCTACTGGAACACGAAGCCAAGCAATTTGCTTCCTTCAGATACAGGTCTTGTTATAACCTCTCTGTACACTAGTTTACAATACTTCTGTTTGTCTGTAGAGACCCTCACCACACAACCACAGAAGTGTAATTATATTTTGAGCACTATCAGTGGTATTAAATAGCGTTTGTTTTTTGACGTTCTACCTGCCCCCTTAACTTTCTTGTTTGTACTCTGGAGTTACACTTTTTAGAGGGTGCATGTAAGTTTTTTCTTTACAAGTGTATCATTGTTATTGCTTCTTTTTTTACGCATAGATGGTCCAGGAGGTTCTGGAGAAGAGTTAAATGGGAGAGGAAATAATGGAGGAGTATAGTAGAGCACCTTGACACACTGTACAAGAAGGCATCTTCTGAATATCCTGGTCCATGGGTATGTTTTGTTTTGAATAAATTAATCTAATTGTATACAACAGTTAGGTCCAGTCAAACTATTAACTCTTTTCTGACTGAACGAGAGGGATTCCATGGGTGGGGTTATCTCAGGACATCCCTACTCAGACTTTTCAGTGGTAGTGCCATTTTTACATTGATCCAATGTTATCGTTCCATTCATTCAAAGTGAGAGAACAGTGTAACATAACACTGTTTGAGTGAGACAAGGTGCATGTAATAGGGTGAATAATGTAATGTGAAATAAAATAAAAAAATCATTATTGTGCTCATATAGCTTCACACAACCTGCCTGCAGAGTGACAAGAAAAACCTAAATTGGTGTCTTTTAATCCAGGTATTTGGTAGTAGAATTGCTGTGTAAAAACAATATTGAACTGGTGATTGTGGGGTTGATAAATGCTATAAGGCAGAACCTTAGCTGTAGGGATGGATATCTATTACCAACTACACAGTGGCTCCATTTTCAAAAAACTCCTGAAGACCCAGCTCTTTAGAGAACATCTCCTCTCATAGCACTACTTACAAGTCTTGCTGATCCTAGTACTTACCACCTGTCTTGAACTGACACTCAACTGTTTAAAAACAGCACTCACTGATGCACTTATTCTTACTGTACTCTACTCTACTGTTTTTAAATTGTCCTAAAATTGTTGAGAGAATTGCTTTAAAACTTAAACTGCTACCATGTTAGTCGCTTTGGTTAAAAATGTGTTAGCCTAATGTAATGTAATATTACTTAAGCATGTTTTAGTGGCAAGAAGCGTTAAGTCTGTTTTATCCATAATCCATGTTTAATCACTCTTCCATTTTATAGCTTGTAATGTTGTCTGAATATATCTAATATCATTTTCCTATTGTTTTTAGAAGGATACCAGTACATAGTCAAAGAGAAAGATATGCACTCGGCATTGTGACTGTTTCCTAATCTCAGGGATCCTTACTCCACCAATGGCTATGTAAGATTTTACTCATTTCCATTTAAGGTAATACAGAATAATAATGGTCAACTATTGATCTGGATAATCATAGTTCTTGCCCACATTATTTTGCAGGAGCACTTCTATGATGCTGCAAGAGGGACGGGCTATCTGGCATGGCGCCTAAAGCAACGAGTGTCGCAGCGTTTGGTGAAGAACCGCTCGGGAGCCTTGGAATACATGAACACCATGAGCTTTTTAAGGAGGTAGACTTTCTAATGAGGAGACACAGCACTCAAAAAATCCTCCATAGAAATGCATGGGGTTAGTTTGTAACGTATGGTGTTGTCTACACACATCACACCCACTCCGTGGCAAAACATGGACATGTGAATACATTGAGCCAATCATGTGGTGTGTTGTGAAGACATTGTGCCAATCATGTGTTGTGATCTTGCCGCTGGAGCGGCTAGGGCTAGATGCCCAAAAAGCGTTGCAATATGGCTGCTGAGTGGAGGGACTTGCCTAAAAGGACTTTGCGTATACCCACATGTAACATCACTTCATGGTGCATTATCTGTCTTTCTTATGGAAAATTGGCCCATTATTGCACATGTCTAGTAATAGGTTTGAAGCAAAACACATGTTTGTGAAATTGTAAAAAATCTCTTGATTATATTCAATTATTATGTTTCTTGTTTATGAAATGTTTACTCAGTGTTGCAGAGCATTTTCATGCATATGTGGTTATGGATTGTGAGGAACATTGTTTTATTGTTACAGTCAACAAAAGGCCTATATAAGGTATAAGGCCTTTGCTCAACAAAATGTATAAGGCCTTTGCTCAACAAAATGCCTATGGACCAAACTTTGACATATATTTTGTACCTCTGCACATTTATTTGAGCCATATCATGGCAAATATTAATAAAAGAAAAGTAATTAATTAGCTGTGGTTTGTTTAATATGTTTATTTTGATAAATATATGGCTCTAGAAACTAATTAATTAATTACTCCAATAGAGTTAATTTTGAAACTCTGATAAGAGTTAATTATGAATCACTGATGGAGTTAATGATACACTCCAACAGAGTTAATTTTAACTCTGATAGAGTTCATTATGAAACACTAGGCTAGTGTTAATACGGCAACACTATGGCAAGTGTTATTTTAACACTGATGAGTGAGGGTTATATAAACTCTAGAATAGTGTTAAAATTAACACCCGTAGAGTAAAATGAATTAATTAATTAATTAAAAAACACCTGTAGAGTAAAAAAACACTGGCCGATTTACTGTGTAGGCATAACGAACATGCAATAATGCCGCCAACAACAACCAAAACTAGGCTAATCATTGTCAACATGTAAATTAAATGTAACATTATTGTGAATCAAATTAAAATGTTCTCTTTTGCAAACGTAGACATAGTAACAGAATAATTTAATAATGTTACAAAGATACTACATCATTCCGTATGTTTCATTAGGCTATTAGGCTGTTTTGCCTTGATTCATTTAGGCTAGGCCTTTTTATTCAGGGCCGTATTCACAAAGAATTTTAAGGCTAAAAGTAGCTCCTAACTGGCGAATTTAGGAGCAACTCCTAAAAATAATGGGCGTTTCACTCCTAACTTTAGGACTCCTAATTTTTCACAAAAAGTAATTCACGAAGCATTTTAGACCTAAAAGTAGCACCTAAGTCTGGGACAGCTTAAGTCGAGAGGACTCCTAACTCACTAAGACCTATTCATAAACAGCTTTTTTGTGGCATTTTTACGTTGCGATGTTTTGAAATGCGTAGCCTATGCGCAACAGGAGCTTCCAATCGCGAGGGAACAATTTTGCATTCATAAAAGGGATGCAATAACGCCACCAACAACAACCAAAACTACTCATTGTTAACATGTAAATAAAATGTAACGTTTCATTGTGAATCAAATTAAAATGTTCTCCTCTTTGCAAACGTAGCCTAGGCATATGGTGACAGATTAATTAATAATGTTGCACAGGTAGGCTACTACATCAATCCATAGGCCTATGTTTCATTAGGCTACTAGGCTATTTATTTTGCCTTACTCTTTATTCATTTAGGCTAGACCTTTTTATTCAGTTATTAATCATCTTCCGTCCTTCGCACTACTTGTGTAGCGCACGCATTCTCCGACCTGTCACCTGTCACTCATCATCGGAAGAGAGGTGTTTGGAATTCCCGCGTTACAATCGTCAGCCAATCAAGGTGGTCACTTCAGTCAAGCTCGTGCATGAGTAATGACGTCATCCATAGCCACAAAGACTCACTCCTAGTTTAGGAGTTGTCTGAAAGGCTTTGTGAATAACTTTTAAGAGAAAACTCCAAGCTAAAATCTTTAAGTGCGATTTAGGAGTAGCCTACTCCTAGTAGTAAGATAAAAGCCTTTGTGAATAGCCTACGGCCCCAGTTATTCATCATCTTCCGTCCTTGTGTAGCGCACACATTCTGAGACCTGTCACCTGTCACTCATCATCGTAAGGGAGGTGTTTGGAATCATGCCCGCGTTACAATCGTCAGCCAATCAAGGTGGTCACTTCAGTCAAGCTCGTGCATGAGTAATGACGTCATCCATAGCCACGAAGACTCACTCCTAGTTTAGGAGTTGTCTGAAAGGCTTTGTGAATAACTTTTAAGAGAAAACTTCAAACTAAAATCTTTAAGTGCGATTTAGGAGTAGCCTACTCCTAGTAGTAAGATAAAAGCCTTTGTGAATAGCCTACGGCCCCAGTTATTCATCATCTTCCGTCCTTGTGTAGCGCACGCATTCTGAGACCTGTCACCTATCATCGTAAGGGAGGTGTTTGGAATCATGCCCGCGTTACAATCATCAGCCAATCAAGGTGGTCACGCTTGCCCATTTACCCAAATTAATGGTCGAATATTACTGATGATCATTAGAGTGCATGAAAATGCACTCTACTGTTATCCGAATTATTTTTAATATTAATATTATTACAGTGCATGAAAATGCACTGTACTGTTCTTCCTAGGCAACTTCTTATTACATACTGTTCTTCCTAGGCTTCTTATTATTATTCCGCTTACCACTTTTTCCGCACGCAATTTCTCTTGAACAGTTTAACTTAGAAACCTCATTCAAACTTTGTAACGTAGGTCTTCAAACAGATTGGGTTGCTATGTCTTTTCAACTTTGCAACTTTTATACTTTTTAAACTATTAAAGAAAAACTTTTTAAAAATCCCCATAGACTTAACATTGCCGATTATGACATCATAATACGGCCATTAAGCAATTAGAATCCTATGGCAGGTGTTCAGGCCACCTGCAGTCTCAGGCTTTAAGCATACAATCTGGCCCTATTAAGACTACACATCCTGTTCAACTGCTTCCTCTGCCAAAAACTGTTTCAAAATAAAAGTCCTCACTACAATATTTCACTGTTAAACAATTTAACCCTTTAAACTTACTGAACTTTTTAACTGTTCAGCCATTGTAACTGTTACTTGTCATCAACTATGACTCCTACCCACTGTAGCTAGTTAGCATGGTTAGCATAGTTAGCATTTTTAGCAAAACTGCTAAAAATGATTAGCTAAGTAACATGGTTAGCATAGTTAGCATGCTAGTTAGCATTTTTAACAAAACTGCTAAAAATGATTAGCTAAGTTAGCTAAGTAACATGGTTAGCATAGTTAGCATTTTTAACAAAACTGCTAAAAATAATTAGCTAGGTTAGTTAAGTAATATGGTTATGGTTATGGTTATGGATTTAGCAGACACCTTTGTCCAAAGCGACACATAAATACAAAACAACATAATAATATTTAAAAATGAACAGGGAACAGATTAAAATGTAGGTCAAATATAGTAAGGAGAATAGTTGTAGTACACAATAATATCAATTCAAGCAATAGCCTAATAAAAAGCAATGTAAAAAAGGGGAAAGGCAATAATAAAACAATAATGTCAATTCAATCAATAATATAAAAACAATGACATGCTAAGACTACATTAAGGAGAATATCAATAATAAACAATAATGTCAAATTAATTAACAGCCCAATTAAAATAAAACAACATTATATAAACCATAACACATAAGCGCTTAAACAACTAAGTATATGTTGAATAGGAATGTCTTTAGACCCCTCTTAAACGACCCAAAACTACCACAGGAATGGAGAGCACTGGGCAGTTCATTCCACCAACATGGAACCACTGAAGAAAAGAGTCTGGAATTAGACCCAGTTTTCATGACTGGTCGACACAATATACGCTCACCAGAAGACCGCAGTGGGCGGTTGGGGATGTAAGGCTTGATTATTGAATTAAAATAACTAGGAGCAGATCTAGTTAGTGTCCTATAGGCCAAAGTGAGAGATTTAAATTTAATTCTGGCTACTATAGGGAGCCAATGGAGAGTAACTAGGAGAGGAGTTACATGTGTCCTCTTTGGCTGATTGAAGACCAGGCGTGCTCCAGCATTTTGAATCAGCTGTAATGATCTTGTTACACAAGCGGGTAAGCCAGCTAATAGTGAATTACAATAGTCCAGCTTAGAGATGACCATGGTCTGAACAAGAAGTTGTGTGGAATCTTGTGTCAGATAAGGTCTGATCTTCCTAATGTTGTAAAGCATAAACCGACATGATTTTGCAATAGAAGCTATATGCTCAGAGAAGTTAAGTCGGTCATCAATTACAACGCCCAAGTTTCGTGCCGATCTAGTTGGGGTCAGTGAAGTTGAGTCAAGCTGGATGTTAATCTGTTGGGGAATAGCTGTTTTAGCTGGAAACACCAAAAACTCTGTTTTTGAGAGATTAAGCTGAAGGTGCCGATCTTTCATCCAGGCTGAAATATCCTTAAGGCATGCAGAAATCCGGTGGGAAACACTAGAGTCATCAGGTGGGAAAGACAGGTAAAGTTGAGTGTCGTCTGCATAACAGTGATAGTCAAATCCATGGGAGCGAATGGTATCACCTAAGGAAGTGGTGTAAATAGAGAAAAGCAAGGGTCCTAATACTGATCCCTGAGGCACACCTGTGGTGAGGTCATGAGACTTAGATACCTGTCCCTGCCAAGACACGTTGAAAGAACGCTCTTTAAGGTAAGATTCAAACCAGTCAAGAGCTTTTCCAGAAATTCCCAGTTCAGATAGTATAGATAGGAGAATGTCATGGTTAACAGTATCAAAGGCTGCAGATAAATCTAGTAGAATTAATACTGATGACTGAGCAGAGGACTTAGCTACTCTCAATGCTTCAGTCACAGACAGAAGAGCAGTTTCAGTAGAATGACCACTCTTGAAACCAGACTGCATAGGGTCTAGTAGATTATTCTGATGAAGAAAGTCACAAACTTGCTTGAAGACCACTTTCTCCAAAACCTTTGACAAGAAAGGAAGAAGGGAGACAGGTCTGTAGTTCTTCACCTCAGTTGGATTAAGTGTAATTTTCTTTAGCAGAGGTGTAACCCTAGCCTGTTTAAAAGAATAAGGATATAATAAAGGATAGTAATAATATGGTTAACATAGTTAGCATGCTAGTTAGCTAAGTAATATGGTTAGCATAGTTAGCATGACTACTAAAAATGATTAGCTAGGTTAGCTAAGTCACATGGTTAACATAGTTAGCATAACTACTAAAAATGAAAACATTAGCTAAGTTATGTAACTTGGTTAACATTATTATCTTTGATAACATAGTTAGCATAACTGCTAGCAAACATTAGAGCCATTCCAACTGTCAGTTATCGTCAATTATCTACCTAAATAATTTAACTATATAAACTATCCACCTATTTAACTGTTCAGTCATTCCAACTATATTAAACCTCATCTACCTAGCAACCAATATAGTTTGTTTTTACTCTGTATGATATTTTACATCATATTTTTTGCATTTTCATGCACTGTATTTCCTTCAGGAAATGCTTTTCTAGTTATTTCAGTTCTACCTCAAATCTGATCACTGCAGACCCAAGCAGCAGCACAGCCTTGAAAGACGCACTTAGAATTTGATCAAGGCGGCTCTGGTTCTTCACTGGCGCGATTGGCTGGATGACCGCTCAATCAAATCAACAGACCTATTTGTGTCTCTCTGTGTGTGCGCGTTATCAGAGCCCGCCCTTTTTAGACATAAGGTTCCAACTCTTTACGTAAGCGTTTATTTCCATATATTTTACTTTCGTTTTAATCTGACAAAAAGTGTGGGGGATAGAATCGTGTTTCAGCAAAAGTGTGTACGTTATAACACCCACATCCCCCACGCTTGCTACGCCCTTGGTAGTTGCGTTACCCCCAACACTGACAATAACATAGACAGCAAATTAAGATATTTTTTCGTTTTGTGGAGCGGCACCGGTAGGCTATCAAAAGGAGATTTCGATTTTCGCTACCACCGTGTAGTCAAGCCTTAAGCCATACCCTTAATCGAGGTAATGTTTAATTACGATTTATTTTGTTATTGAATTCGTAGGCTGGGATTCCTCTCGGTAACAATTACGTTTAAAGGTAGCCTAGCCTCCTGCTTTTTCAGAAGGAGCGGCAGTCAGGCTACTGACAGAGCTATGTACAGTGGCAGAGCGACGCACAGTGGCTGAAAGTGGTACTAAAGCTTCACGCATCTTCACACTTCGTAATGCACGACTGAAGTGCCCATTTGAAAGCGATGCCCACTGTACAGCTCATGGCTAAGAGTTTGTCTATGTAGCCATAATTTTTATTTTCACAAACTGCTAAGCATGCATGTATTTAAGTGTCTTAAAAAAGTGTGCTTAAATTGGGCAATGCATAATTTCATAAACAGGCCAAATAGAAAATAAATGTTAAATATAGCCTAGATATAATATTAAAATTAGATGATGTAGTATTTTGGTCATGTTTTTTCATCAAATGTTCATACTGTAAAAAAGTTGAGTGGCTAGCCACAATGGTAGGTGGAAAAAAATATTGTATTTCCATCCCTGATACATACATACATTCATACACATATTCATATTTGTAAGTCTCAATCTGTCCACTTCTTTCCACAAAACTCACCAGAAGTCATCATTTAAGGGGTTATTTAAAAAAAAAAAAAATCTAACGGGGGGGGCATGCCCCCGGACCCCCTTACAATTGCTGAGCTACTACCTTTTTCAGGTGGGCAGGGCGGCCCTTTTCATGTCTGTGCCCAGGGGCTCAGTGGCTCATAATCCTTCCATGCCACAATCCTTCCAAACACTGCACCATGGTCTTGTTTTTTAAGTGTCAAATGTACAATCAATAAATTAATTGTACATTTTGAAGAAACTTTTCCATTCTATTAGGTTTTTTTTTTTTTTTTTACATAGGCCTAAATCAGGGATTATACATAGCAAAAGAGGGGGTGCAGACATTTTTTAAATTAGGTTTAGGGAAAAATGTAACGCACACGCACTATGACTTCACAAAATCTCACTCCAACCAAACATCCAGTCTGAGTCTGAGGATGTCCTAAAATGAACACCGTACTCGTGACGTAGCCTACATCGATAGCCAAACGACATCCCCCGGTCTTCTTTTCAGAAATAAATATTTGACCAGAAGATTGACACGCTCACATTAAAGAGACTTACAGTAGTTGTGCTGTTGCAGATATCGGCATCTGGCTAATAAATTGAAGTTAAATTGAAGAGCCTACTGTGTAACCTACTCAACGTAGGCTACAGACTGAGCGTGCTAGCTAACAGGATCAGAGCGCTTCTCATGTACCATTATAGTAGGGGGGCCTATGTGTCTAATTTGGGGGCTTGTGGGATTCGCATGTTAATTTTTGGAGAGTATTATATCTTTGTTGTAAAAAAAAACATGTCTCCATTTTTTTTAAGGTTTTGAAGGACCCAAATCAAAGGTCAAATTCAGAAAAGGTCAAATTTGGTGTTTTGTCCATAAACCTCACATTGCTGGTATTATAGCATAGGGTTTGGTGCCAAAAAGCAAAGATATTCTACAAGGTAGTGTGCAAAAGTGGACCACATAAACAATACAACATTATAAAACATTTTTTCAGAGCACAAAGTGCAGAGATCTCTGTTAAATCAAGTTTAATAGACTTTTACATAGTACCAGCTGAAGTCTGTAAGGCCTTCCGTAGCCTATGTAAGTGTGAAGAAAAGAAAGGGTAAAGGATCAGATAGACAAACAGACAGGTGTGTGTGTGTGTGTGTGTGTGTAAGAGAGAGAAAGAGAATGAGAGACACTACCAGCATGGACGGATTATGAACTTTCAGGCCCCTGGGCCCAGATGTATTAAGGCCCCCCCACTAATTGTTGTGGGGGACATTTTTTAAATTTATTTGATGTGATTTCCTGTATTCTGGTGCATTTGGGGGATGGCCAATACTTTATTTTAATCAGATTCATAGCCTATGTGTTGATATGATGTGTTGATATTGAGGCAATGATTCCATGCAATGGCTTGGGCCCTCTGACTCCTTGGGCCTCTGGGTTTTAGAATATCGAATAACTTGAAGCACATAGTGCTCTGTTCTTCATGGTTGGTGATATTAGTGACCTTCTAGCCTTCTACATTTGAGCAAGCACATTTTCATAGTTCATGGTGGCACAGTCTAGTTTCTGAGGTGTGTCTTTCTGTTAGTCAGGTGATGGCACACATATTCTAAAAGAAACAGATTTTGGGCTATGTATCCAGTGGCAGATATGTGAATCACTAGAGACATATGCCAAATTTCTTTTTTTTGTCCATGAGAGAGTATGGAGATGGGTATCACAGATCAGCCAACGATTACATTGTTACAGTGCAGTTATTTTACAACAGAACAAAGCAGTCTGGCACAGGAACTGCTACAAATCCACCTGTAACAGTGAGCATCTGCAGCATTCTAAGATTCGCTACTAGAAATCATGTGAAGCAGGCAGGATTCAATGTCTTCAGAAAAGACGCGGTAGACCATCTTCTGAACCTGCAGCAACACCTGCAACTGCATCAAGTCTATCTAGAGGGACACTTGTTCAGCAGCAGCTGCTGCCAGCATAGATAAGTGCTTCTTCTGTCAGAAGCAGACAAAAGAGCGTCTTCATGAGGTGTCCTCTTTCAATGCAGGCAACCAAACAAGAACTATAAGTATTTTGAAGTCAATGACTTTTAACAGGTAGCCAGTGTAAAGATGCTAGGATGGGGGAAATATGTCCATATTTTTTGTGTGTGTGAGCAGCTGCATTTTGTATACGCTGTTAGCTCTTTAGACAGGTATTATTACAGCCAGCATAATAGCATTGCAATAGCAATGCAATAGTCTATCCTTGAGATGACAAAACAATAATTTCTCGGCATCTGGTAAGGATAAGGACTTCCTTATCTTTGAAATGTTCCTTAAATGGTAAAATTAAGTTTTGGTGATCTGTTTTATGTGATTACTTAGTGCTAGGTCCTGGTCAATTATAACTCCTAGGTTTTTAACACTTGTGGATGAGGTCAGTGGAAGATCACTATATGTAGCCTGTGATGTGGATAGGATATCCCTCATCTTTTTAGAACCTAAAACCACTCCACATTTTACCATAATCTGGGTAGATGGTTTATTATGGACCTGTACAAATTGTTGACGGTTAGGAAGGTATGATCTGAACCAGTGTTTTTCGACCTTTTTTGTGCCACGGCACACTTTTGACACTTAAAATGTCCCACGGCACACTAACACTAATCCTGTGTGAAGAAAAAAATAAACATACCATAGCCTAAAATTTCAAATAATACACAGATACGGCCTTATTATGGCTTCTATGCAAGACCTGCTCAATAAAACAAGCGCCCTCTGTTTCATTTGTAGGTGACTATATCTAATTTAATTGTTGTTATGAACTGGATATGTGATGATTCTGTGAATACTGGATATGGGGCCCCCGTTGTACAATGCCTGCATACCACAAATAGTGCAATCATACAATCAATGAGGGCATGTGGTTATAAATTCTTTGATGCAACAGTTGCTTTTCTGGACCAGTGAGTGACATTTGGGTAATTTTCTGCGGCACACCTGATGATCTCTCACGGCACACTAGTGTGCCCCGGCACAGTGGTTGAAAAACACTGATCTAAACCATGCGAGTGCTGAGTCTTTGATGCCTATCAAATTTTCAAGCCTAAGTAGTATGTCATGGTCTATGGTGTCAAAGGTAGCGCTGAAGTCCAGGAAGACCAGTATCGATACAAGGCTAAGTTTTTTGAGGGAGGGCTTAATAACAGATGTCTTAAACGACTGCGGTACATGCCCTGATAGCATTGAATTATTTATAATCTAAAGCAAAACATTATCTAGGAAGGGGAGAGCAGTCTTAAGAAGGTGAGTAAGGTTTAAGGTTTAGACTAGTTGTAGATTTTGATGAGGAAATTGTGGAGGTGAGATCTAATATGTTGTGTATATGTAAATGAATTAAATGTTGTTTGAGGTCTCATCTGTGATTTTGCTATCTTTCAGCAATGGAGTATGTGTATTAGGTGAAACTGATTGGTTATTGATCTTATCTCCAATTGTTTGACATACAATCATACTGTTAAAAATAAGCAAATAACTGTTTTGTGAACTTTATTCAACATAGCCAGTGATTTAGGCGAAATGTATGGTGTTAATTATAGTGAAATATACAAATTCACAAAAATAGGGTTAAAACAGGTAAAAAAAAATGGAGACATAATTTTTCTCCATGTTCAATGACCTCTAAAGACAGTCCAACCACTCTCCAAAAATTAACATTTCAATCCCACAGAAACCACATAGGCCCCCTGACTATTAGCTTGAAAGGCAACCTTGGATACCGGAGATGTCACGAAATAGATCCCCATCTATCTAAGACAGAAAATACTATTCCAAGATGAACTTGCAACCATCAGGACGGGGCTAAATGGAGCAAACTTCAGTATAGTCACTGTTGCTGTACCCATGCCTGACCTGCTCTGACAGAGTACTTAATCAATAACGTTATTGCTACCTTAGTTAAGTTAGTTACGCCATCAACACCTTAAACATTTCGTCAAATTAGCTTGATGTAGCTACATGCTATTTAACTAGCTTCAGTAGCCTAGATCAACATTGATCCCCGCAGCCCATTAGTAGCTTGTAACTTCCTAAACTTGTTTAAACTTTTCAACGTTATATTACGTAACATGAAAGTGTGCAGTGAATTTTTGATCCAATAAGTAAAAAATAAGTTAGCAGAATACACGTTTTGCCTTTACTCCTGTCTGAGACAGAACATTCTTACCGTTTCTTTTTATTTCCAGAATGTCCCTTTTCCTGTTTTAACGTTACTCGAAGAATTGTATTGTCCGGGAACATGGCAAAGTGCAGGCGTATACAGAGGACTTGAAAAGTTGTACGAGTTCACTTGGTGGTGGTCCAATATTCTTTGCACTGTACAACCGGTCAGCATAAACACTGTAACGTTAGGGCTTGACAGGAAATCAATGTCCATATTTTAAGAATGTGTGATGAAATCATTTGGTGCAAATCTTCAATTCATGTAATACAAATCAGTAAAAATACACTAATTGGAGAAGTGACTAATTCCAGAATATGAGGAAATTATGACCATTATTTGCCGCTAACCACCTTAGTTGTGCTAGACAAAATATTGTAATGATCTGAGCCTAGCTATTGATGACTGTGCTCCCATAATGCTGTGCAGTGTATGTGTGTGTAATGTTGATGTTGGTTTTAGTATGAGTAATTGCGTTTACCTTGTCATGTATGTGTTAGCTGGTATAGTCTTTCTTTATGTTGTACCTCATGTGTTTACCCCGTGTATTGTATGTGACTACCCTGTTTGTGTATCGTGCTTGTTTAATTGACCTCCTTTGTTTTGCCTGTGTAATGACGTTCGTGTGTTTTGGTGCGTAACCAATAAAGACCATTTTGAGACAACCTTGCAGTTTGTTACATTGGTGTCAGAAGTGGGATGACGACCTCTACTGGACGGGAGGAGAAAGCTGCAACTGATGCCCTGGCGATGATGAGTTTCCTGCCAAGACGGCTCTTCGACAGCGCGCTCGCCCATGGCCACCTGCTGGGCCCAGCAGACGGAGCCAGCCTGCAGCGTGACCGTGACGAAGAGACCCGCCCCCGGCCACAGGAGGGAACGAACCGGGCTGATGGCAGCATCCCGCCACTTGAACCCGCTCCACACGGGAGCGATGGAAACCGGCCGGTCCCCGGTGCGACGGCGGCGGTAGAAGGGCGCCCCAGCGTAAAGTTGCCCCACTACAATGGCGAAAGGCCGCTGGCGACATACCTGGTACAGGTCCGGCTGGCAGCCGAGCTGAATGGCTGGTCGGCGGAGAGAACGGGCGTACAGGTGGCGTTGGCTCTGGAGGGGGAAGCACTACAAGTATTAGAAGACCTGCCACCGGCGTAGCAAGTAAGCTGGACCGCAATCGAAGCAGCTCTGCAACGACGATTCGGCCAGAGAATCTTCATCAGCGATGCCAGAGAACAACTCGCGGAAGTTCGCGGCTGACCTGCAGCTGTATGCCCGGCGGGGCTACCCAACTACCCAGCCAGGGTCTACATGAAGAGATGGCACTGGAAGCGTTCGTGCGAGGCATCCACCCAGAGCGGCTAAAAGAACACCTTCGCCTGAGCGCCCCCAGCTCGCTGTCCGTGGCGCTCGCGGAAGCCGAACGGGTGGAAAACATCTTCTGCACAACAGAGTCGAGGCATTGCGTACGCCAGACATCGATGGAGGAAGACGGGGAGGAACTGGAGGTGACCACGACCACGGCACAGCCACCACAACGCCGCCCACGCGAGTGGAAGAGGCCGGCCAGCAGGGACGGATGCCACCGGTGTGGCGAGCCGGGACACATCGCGTGGTACTGCCCAGCCCTGGCACCCCTCACGCTCGCGCCCCAGTTACTAGAAGAAGGTGGCACGGCGGGAGGGGCTATGGACTGCATACGGCTCGGCCGGCTCGTCCAAACCAGAGGACTGTATGTGGACTGCACGCTAGATGGGACTCGGTGTCGCGCTTTGATCGATACTGGCTCCACCATCTCGCTTGTGCGCCCCGGTCTCTTACCCGGCACGCTGGTAGCCAGACCCAGAGGCTGGGAAAAGACAAAAACGCGCATCACAACAGTTACCGGAGAGCGAGCGGAACTGTATTGACAAAAAGTGGTGTGCGTGTGCATCAACGGTGAGACGGCGAGCCGCCGGCTTTGGTTGGCTAGCATTCAGGATGACTGCATTCACGGCCTGGACGTGCTCGAGAAATGGGGGGCTGTGGTGGACATTTGCCGGTTCACACTACACTTGGGGACGAGCAGCGTAGTGTTGCACACGGCGGGGAAAACAGCATGAAGTGCGGAGAGCTGGCGCAACGAAGAACTCTCCAACTCGCTCCACACAAGTCCGCAGGAAGCGAACTCGCAAAGAGTACTCGTCATCCCAGACTCCGCCCCTCCCCACACAAGCCCGTGAAACTCAAGCCCACGAAAACAACAGGTCTCATCCAGGTCCGCTTGCTGAGTCTCTGCCCCTCCCCACACAAGCCCGCGAAACTCAAGCCCGCGAAAACAACAGGTCTCATCCAGGTCCGCTCGCTGAGGCCGCCACTGCTCAGCTCACGCCCACCAGGGAGGAGCCAAGAGAGCGGGTTGAGCCAACACCACTCTCCGCTCAGAGAGCGCTGTCCTCTGTAGAGACAAGGCAAGCCGTAAATGAACTCTGCACTCGTAGCTGTGAGGGGCTGAGTGAAGCACAGGGTAGCCAGGTGCGGAGACTACTAGCAGCGTACACCGACATCTTCGCCGCAAGAGATGAGGACTGCACCCGAACGAGCCTGGTCCAACACGATATCGACACCGGAAATGCCCGGCCCATTCGACTTCAGCCTCATCGCTTACCGTTCGCCAAACGACAAGCAGCTGAAGAAAAGATCAAGGAAATGGCCGCGGCAGGAGTGATAGAGCCAAGCAGTAGTCCCTGGGCTGCGCCGGCTGTACTCGTCCGGAAGAAGAACAGCTCGTGGCGGTTCTGTGTTGACTACAGGCGCCTCAACCAGGTAACCCGGAAAGACTCCTACCTGCTCCCCCGCATTGACGATGCGCTGGACAGCATTGCCGGCTCCTGCTGGTTTAGCTCGCTGGACTTACGCAGTGGCTACTGGCAGATTGAGCTAGCCCCGGAAGCTCGGCCGAAGACAGCGTTTACCATCGGGCAAGGGCTGTGGCAGTTCCGGGTACTTCCATTCGGCCTATGCAACGGGCCAGCAAACTTTGAGCGGCTGATGGAGCATGTCCTGGCGGGCATTCCACGAACATGCTGCGTGGTTTACCTGGACGACATCCTGTGTCATGCAACAGACTTCACCGGTGCCATAGGACATCTGGAAAAGGTGTTCGACGCCATATGGGGTGCTGGGCTCAAGCTGCACCCGAAAAAGTGCCACCTGTTCCGGAGGCAAACCGGATTCCTGGGCCATGTCGTGGGGGCCGCCGGAGTGGCCACCGACCCAGCTAAGGTGGAGACGGTGAGACGTTGGCCTGTTCCACACGACGGTGCTGAGCTGCGGAGCTTCCTGGGCCTGGCGTCATATTACAGGCGCTTCATTCGGGACTTTGCTACAGTCGCCAGTCTGCTGCATCGATTGACGCACAAAGGGCAGCTCTTCGAGTGGACACGAGAGTGCGACGCGGCATTCCGGCGGCTGCGGAGGGCGCTATGCGAGGCCCCGGTGCTCGCCTTCCCTGACCCTCGACTGCCGTTTATCCTGGACACCGACGCCAGCGACGTGGGCGTCGGCGCCGTCCTCTCACAAGCAGGCGAGCAGGGCGAGCAAGTGGTCACATACTTCAGCCGCTCACTGGACCGAGCGGAGAAGAATTACTGCGTGACACGCAGAGAACTGTTGGCTGTGGTGGTGGCAGTGCGCCATTTCCGAACCTACCTCTACGGCAAACGGTTCCTGCTGAGAACGGACCACGCGTCGCTCACCTGGCTGCTGAACTTCAAAGAACCAGAGGGCCAGCTGGCTCGCTGGTTGGAGGCGCTCCAGGACTACGACATGGAGATTCGACACCGGGCGGGTCGCCTTCACGGCAACGCGGACGCCCTGTCCAGGCGTCCGTGTGCAGCAGACCAGTGCCAACACTGCCACCGGAGAGGAGCCTGGCCGCGGCTCAACCGGAGCCCGCTCGTCGGCTACAGGCTGCATCACCGCTGGCAGAGAGAGAGAGAGTCGCTGTTTTCAACGCTAGCCAGCGTCGCGCCAACGAGAGGGTCAACACTCGCCAACAGCACGCCATTGAGGGAGCCAACGCTCGTCAGCAGCACGCCAGCGAGAGACTCAACGCTCGCCAGCGCCGCGCCATCAAGAGAGCCACCGCTCGCCAGCTTCACGCCAGCGAGAGAGTCAACGCTCGCCAACAGCACCCCCGAGGTCGTCTCGCCACCTTCCGCTACCAGCTACAGTGATCGAGAGACCGGAGACAACGCACCGCAGCCCAACGCCACAACGCAGCACTGCAGAGCGGCAGCTGGGGCCACGGACACGCAGTCGCCGGTGGACGTGATGTCGAGGGAGGAGATCCGGAAGGCGCAATCGGAAGATGCCACGCTCGGCCGAGTGTGGTCATGGATCGAAGCCGGTCAGCGACCGCCATGGACTGACGTATCAGCACTCGATCCAGAGACCAAAGCGATTTATTCACAGTGGCTGGGAATAGTAGCACGTCAAGGACTGTTGTATAGACACTGGCGAGCTCCCGATAGGCAATCTGACATTTTCCAGTTGCTGGTTCCTGCTGGATTACGAGCCTGTGTACTGGAACATGTGCATGGGGCAGTGGGGGCGGCTCATTTCGGCATTGCAAAGACTCTTCGCCGGCTGAGAGGCCACTTCTATTGGCCGGGATGCAGGCTGGACGTTGAACTGCATGTTCACTGCTGTGACGCCTGCACAGCGAAGAAGGGCCCCACGCGACGCTCGCACGCTCCGCTGCAGCAATACGCAGTCGGGGCTCCCATGGAGCGGGTAGCCGTCGATGCCATGGGCCCACTGCCAGTCACAGAGCGGGGAAATCGCTACGTGCTCGTGGCCATGGACTATTTCAAGTGGCCGGAGGCGTATGCGGTGCCAGATCAGAGTGCTCACACGACAGTGGACAGACTGGTCACTGAGATGTTCTGCCGGTTCGGGGCACCGGAAGAGCTCCACAGCGACCAAGGGCGGAATTTCGAGGCAGAGGTGTTTGCTGAGGTTTGCGAGCGCATGGGCATCCGGAAAACGAGAACGACACCTCTGCATCCACAAAGCGACGGGCTGGTGGAACGGTTTAACCGGACGCTAGCAGTGCAGCTGGCCATATTGGCCGACCGCCGACAAAAGGACTGGGACTTACACTTGCCCCTGGTGCTCTGGGCATATCGCACAGTGGTGCAAGAGTCAACGAAATGCACACCGGCAGCTCTGATGTTCGGGCGATAGCTACGCACGCCAGTGGACTTGGTGTTCGGTTCGCCTCCGGAAGCTGAGATTGGAGGTAAGCCAGGGCTGGAATACTACAAGCAGCTACGCGAGAGACTGAAAGGAGTACACGAGTTGGCCAGGCAGGCTATGAGTGAAGCTGGAATACGTCAAAAGCGAGCTTACGATACGCGCTGTCCCGGCCAGGAGTTACAGCCCGGCGATAAAGTTTGGGTGTACTGCCCGGAGAGAAAGAAAGGCATTTCCCCTAAACTCACTAGTCAGTGGGTAGGACCGTGCGATGTCTTAGAGAAGCTGTCTGATGTGGTCTATCGTGTGAGACTGATTAAGCGTCGGAGAGTTGTGGCTCTCCACCGTGATCGACTGGCCCCGTATCGACCCCTGGCCTCAGCTGAGGGTCGTGGAGACTTTGACACTGACTCTGTGGAACCTGGTGACAATGGAGCTGTGGCTCTAACACCGATCACCGTGCAGCCTTCACCGGAAGTCACCGCCGCGATAGCGGGGCGCCCACAACGCCAGCGTCGCGTCCCAGCCAGGCTCATGGACTGACGTAGGGTAAGACTTGAGTCAAGGGGACATGGACTAAGTCTCGGGGGGGCTGTGTAATGATCTGAGCCTAGCTATTGATGACTGTGCTCCCATAATGCTGTGCAGTGTATGTGTAATGTTGATGTTGGTTTTAGTATGAGTAATTGCATTTACCTGGTCATGTATGTGTTAGCTGGTATAGTCTTTCTTTATGTTGTACCTCATGTGTTTACCCCGTGTATTGTATGTGACTACCCTGTTTGTGTATCGTGCTTGTTTAATTGACCTCCTTTGTTTTGCCTGTGTAATGACGTTCGTGTGTTTTGGTGCGTAACCAATAAAGACCATTTTGAGACAACCTTACAGTTTGTTACAATATGTTTCATCCCAACTGTAAGGTGTCAGTTGTAGTTGGTGCTGGATTCATCTTTTAAATTCTGTCTTTTCTTTTAACGGTGAAACACTTTAAGGTACAAATTATAAATTACTTACTTACTAACTGAATACAAGAAAGGCACACGGAGAGTTTGCACCATACCAAAGCCATGGGTATAGTTTATTATAAAAACACTGATGACCTGTAAATCATACAGAATAAATACATTTTTGCACAGAATTTTCACTGTTCTGGAAGTCCACTAATCGAATAATTTATCAGCAAACAAATAGCATTGAACCCTCAGGTACAGAGTTAACATGGGGGATGTCTGAGCAGCAGCGGTTAGCTTGGTGATTGTCGTTTTAAAAACCCAGTGATACTAAAATGTCAGATGAATCCCTTCTGACAGACACAAACAACAAAGACATGGCACATGAACTTCATCAAATACCAGTTTTCCAGAGTGTAAGATGCAACAAGAACCACTAAGGGTGAGACGAGCCCCAGGTACAGATGTGGAGGACAACTAGGGGTGTGAGACGAGCCCCAGGTACAGATGTGGAGGACAACTAGGGGTGAGACGAACCCCAGCCTGCTGATGGAGGTACGGATGCTGAGGTTGATGATGGGGCAGCTACTAGCACGAGGTGATGGAAACAAAGGGTGCAAATGCTGTGAGAAGGACCACTTCCCAGATTACTCTCCACATTGATGCATCTTACACTAACAGACAGCAGGTAAAAAGATTTCAAATCAAAACTGGTGAGGGAACTTTTAAGAGAGGACTGTACCAAATAAGAGGACTTTAACAAACGGATGATTGAAGCTATAAAAGTTTGCACTGCGAGTGTGAAGAGGTCAGGAAATGTGGGGGCTCAACGCTGGAAATGTGGGGCTCAACCCTGTGTGGGGCTCAACGCTGTGTGGGGCTCAATGCTGTGGGCTCAACGCTGGAAATGTGGGTGCTCAACGCTGGAAATGTGTGGGCTCAACGCTGGTTCCGATCATTGACAGGAGACAGGCGACACAAGAACATAAGCTGGACCTTCTGCCCACTAAGCCATACAACCGTGTGTGTGTGTGTGTATGGCTGTGTGTGTGTTTGTGTGTACAGGTGTGTATGGCTGTTTGTGTGTGTAAAAGGTGTGTATGGCTGTGTGTGTGTGTGTGTGTACAGGTGTGTATGGCTGTGTGTGTGTGTGTGTGTGTGTGTACAGGTGTGTATGGCTGTGTGCCCATATGATCATGCTGCATGCAATTTAGAACATCCTGAAAAGAGAACAATGCCGTGAGGCATGCCAACGTAAGAAAGACACCTCTAGAAGCCGAGAAGTTTACAGTGGCCTTGGAGAGCCAGTAGTAAACAAACAAACAAAAACAATATTTCCAAAAGGAGAGTAGCGTTGGGATGCACCGTCAAGTACAAGTACAAAAACACTGCTTCTCTTAGTCTGTTTAAGGGAGATTGACTCCCTCCACACACACAAAAACACAAATGTAAACATGTTTCACAAACAGTCACAGAACAGGTCTGCTTCATACATCTCTCTTCCCCCTTCTCCAGGGTCAGACAGTTCCAGGCTTCACATCCTATGAAGTAACACAGAATAAAAGCCACAATGCTTTGGTTACATCGCCATTAAAACTCATTCAAATGTTCAGAGAAAACAGTACAGGAGTACAGAACTACCATAGAAGTAAGGAAGTACCGTTTGTTAGAGGAAGGGGACCCTGCTGAACTACCATAGAAGTCAGGAAGTAGCGCTTGTTAGAGGAAGGGGCGTTGCTGGAGCAGTACGCTGCATGCCCGCTGCAAGACTGTAAAATAGACTTGGCATATCTACGGTGAACTCTATAGTGAAAACAAATAAAGAAAAAAAAAAAAATACAGCCAAAAGGCCAATTGATTATCATCAAACCCCCATTCCAGTGCAACACAGTCATCCATATAAAGTCCACCTATCCACCACAAAAGCATCTTCAAGTTTGCAATGCATCAAAAGGTCACATGAAATAACACTTGTATCAAAATGTACAGGACTTCATACATTAAAAAATAAACTAACAAAAGGATTCATCATGTCAGATACAAATAGGGAGCCCTGGATTCAGAGAGAACTAAACGCCCAACGCCCAGTAAATGGCCCAGTAAACACCCCTTCAGACGGCTTCTAAACACCCCAGAAAACGCCCCTTCAGACGGTTTCTAAACACCCCAGAAAACGGCCCTTCAGACGGCTTCTAAACACCCCAGAAAACGCCCCTTCAGACGGCTTCTAAACACCACAGAAAACGGCACTTCAGACGGTTTCTTAACACCCCAGAAAACACCCCAGAAAACGGCCCTTCAGACGGCTTCTAAACACCCCAGAAAACGCCCCTTCAGACGGCTTCTAAACACCACAGAAAACGGCACTTCAGACGGTTTCTTAACACCCCAGAAAACACCCCAGAAAACGGCCCTTCAGACGGCTTCTAAACACCCCAGAAAACGGCCCTTCAGACGGGTTCTTAACACCCCAGAAAACGGCCCTTCAGACGGTTTCTTAACACCCCAGAAAACGCCCCTTCAGACGGGTTCTAAACACCCCAGAAAACGGCCCTTCAGACGGGTTCTTTCCTTCCCTCGGCAGGAGAGAGCGTGCAGAGAGCGTGCAGCATGGTCAGGGCAGTCTTGCCCACATGTAAACATTAACCCGTGGAAAACGAAGGAAGCCATGACGACGAGCAGGTTGCCCCGGACACACCCCGGAGGGGAGGGGCTT
>NC_055968.1:37662982-37685482 GCF_018492685.1 Alosa sapidissima | reverse complement strand
AGGGGTGTGTGTGTGGTGTGTAGGGGTGTGTGTGTGTGTGTAGGGGTGTGTGTGTGGGGGTGTGTAGGTGTGTGTGTGTGTGTGTAGGGGTGTGTGTGTGGGGTGTGTAGGGGTGTGTGTGTGTGTAGGGGTGTGTGTGTGCAGGGGTGTGTGTGTGTGTGTGTGTGTAGGGGGGTGTGTGTGTAGGGGTGTGTGTGTGTGTAGGGGGGGTGTGTAGGGGTGTGTGTGTGTGTGTAGGGGGGTGTGGGTGTGTGTGTGTGTAGGGGTGTGTGGGTGTGTGTGTGTGTGTAGGGGTGTGTGTGTAGGGGTGTGTGTGGGGTGTGTGTAGGGGTGTGTGTGGGGTGTGTGTAGGGGTGTGTGTGGGGTGTGTGTAGGGGTGTGTGTGTAGGGGTGTGTGTGGGTGTGTGTGTGGGGTGTGTGTAGGGGTGTGTGTGGGGTGTGTGTAGGGTGTGTGTGTGTGTGTGTGTGTCCTTACCGGTCCTGGGTGTCCCTCCTCTTGCACTTCTTGCTGCGGCGGGCCATCTTGCCCTTGTAGCTGGCCTTGCGGGCGGGTCCACGCTTGATGGACGTGTTCTCCAGGGCCGTGGTCTGCAGCGCCACCTTGTTGCCACTCTGTGTTAATATGAATTTTTAAATATATTAAATAAAAGCATATGATATAGCCGAAGCCATCATTTTCACTGTTAGACTGTCCGTGGATTGGCCTATATTTGGCGTTGAAAATGGAAACGTCTTTAGACATGGAAAATCGCTTTTACAATCGATTCAATGAACACTTATGTCTCAAAAATCGAACAGGATTTTTTCACAAAAGTGAGAGTCCTAACTCAGGATATGAGCTTTCTATATTCAGGATATGAGCTCTCTATATTCAGGTGATGATCTTTCAATGCTATACAGGAGATCAGCTCTCTATGCTATATATATGTGAGCATAATGAAAGATCATTACAAGGTCCATAGGAGCATAAATAATGATCATTATGAGGTATATAGGAGCATAATCATTATGAACTATGAGAATAATTAGAGTTCTGATCCACAGAGCCAACATCTGGACCAGTGATGGTTGTAACTCTCTCTCTCTCTCTCTCTCTCTCTCACACACACACGTGCTTCCAGAAGGTTCCTACCTTGAGCAGCAGCTCCATCATCTCCGTGTGCACGAGCCCCTGCACCGACTCCCCGTTAACGTGTGTGATGAGGTCACCAGCCCGAAGACCTGCCTCATGCGCAGGCCCTCCCTCCTCCACACTCTAGAACACACACACAAAACAGAATTATTACAACTAATAAATATTTTAACATACATTCATCAATTCATAACACGCTCTTGTAGACCCAACTCTTCAGAGGGAACCTCTTCTAACATGTACTGACCATAGGGTACTCATAGGGTACTGACCATAGGGTACTCATAGGATACTGACCATAGGGTACTCATAGGGTACTGACCATAGGGTACTCATAGGGTACTGACCATAGGGTACTCATAGGGTACTGACCATAGGGTACTAACCATAGGGTACTCATAGGATACTGACCATAGGGTACTAACCATAGGGTACTCATAGGATACTGACCATAGGGTACTCATAGGATACTGACCATAGGGTACTAACTATAGTGGGACCAGTACTCAGATCTCACTAGACTACACTGGGACCAGTACTCAGATCTCACTAGACTACACTGGGACCAGTACTCAGATCTCACTACACTACACTTTGGCTAGGTGGTCTGGTGTGTGGTGTGTTGTGGTGTGGTGTGTGTGTGGTGTGGTGTGGTGTGTGTGGTGTATGTGATGTGGTGTATGTGTGTGTGGAGTGGTGTGGTGTATGTGGTGTATGTGATGTGGTGCGTGTGGTGTGGTGTGTGTGTGTCTGTGGTGTGTGTGTGGAGTGGTGTGGTGTGTGTGGTGTATGTGATGTGGTGCGTGTGGTGTGGTGTGTGTGTGTGGTGTGGTGTATGTGTATATGTGTGTCTGTGGTGTGTGTGTGTGTGTCTGTGGTGTGTGTGATGTGTGTGTGTGTGTGTGTGTGTGGTGTATGGTGTATGTGTATATGTGTGTATGTGTGTCTGTGTGTGTGTGGTGTATGGTGTATGTGTATATGTGTGTATGTGTGTCTGTGGTGTGTGTGTGGTGTATGTGATGTGGTGTGTGTGTGTGTGGTGTGGTGTGGTGTGTGTGGTGTGGTGTGGTGTGTGTGTGTGTGGTGTATGTGTATATGTGTGGGTGTGTGTGGTGTGGTATGTGCGTGTGGTGTATGTGTATATGTGTGTATGTGTGTCTGTGGTGTGTGTGTGTGTGTGTGTATGTGTCTGTGTTCTTACTGACCGAGACCACATGGTGTACAGTGTAGACGTCCGAGTCGCCCATGTAGACGCGGATGGCCTGCAGCGTGAAGCCGTACTTCTTGCCGGAGGAGTGGATGAGGATGGGGGGGCGCAGGCAGGTCAGGCTGAGCGAGAGCTCGCGGCTCGGGGACGAGTCTCGGGACGAAGGGGTGGACGAGAGGGAGCGCGGGGAGATGGGGCTCGTCTGGAGACCACCTACACACACGTCGTCTGGGGGGACACATGCAGATATTTAGACACACACACATCTACACACACACACACCTACACACACGTCGTCTGGGGGGACACATGCAGATATTTAGACACACACACACACACACCTACAGTGGGCAGTGCTTCGAATTGGCCAGCTTCACTCGCGGTCCGCGCGTGGGATCACGCGGCTCTAATTTGTATTTTTCCAGTGAGACGCTGCAACAACCCAAACAACCGGTAGATGGCTCAAGTGAGCAGGGTGTCTCGTAAAAAGAAATGGAGCCTGGAAAAGCCTACACAGACTTCACTACAGACTTTAGCAGACTGGTTTAGAAATAATTTAATAGCCAGAAATATGCCTGCCCTGCACTAAAAAAGAAATATTTGGTTAACTGCGAGTGAATCCCGTTTGCAGCCGTAGAAGAAACGCAGGACAAATTAAACATTCTGGTTTTCTCTGAGTGCAACGATGATAGACAGACATCATTTGGACAAAATATAGAGCATATTAACCTGCTTTGCTCAGCCAAATGCCTTCCTGTTACGTCCTGTTATCACGGAGTTACAGGCGATAAACGATTTTTGATGGTCACAAGTTTAATTCATTAGCGTTTTTTTAATTTTTTTTATTATTATTAAAGAGTTATTTTCATTTAAAGGTTTGACTTCGTGCTTATTCAGTAGAGCATTTAGTGCTCTCCCCAATCCCAGAAGTTCACATTGCATGTTTGTTTGTAATGGATGCAACCGCGAGATAGGCTATGCGTTTGACGGCAATGAGTTGTTAAAAGACATGAACCAAGACATATAGCCCAGCAGCAATCTAGGGACTGTTCGTTATTTATTGAAGGGGCCACCGGAGGAATTTTGAGTGCTTCAGTCAAAAGTTGCATGACCCTCTCTTGCCTGCTAGAAATTGTTCAATGACCCTCCGACAGAATTGTTAAAAAAGACATGACCCTCCCCTGACATGACCCTCCCCTGCCAATTGCTGTCTTCCGCCCGCGCCACAGCCACACACTGTGATAACGTTCTTAAATCAATCTTTCCCGTGAGCTTGCATGCTACCAGTCCTTCCTTTTCAAATGTGTTGCGCCTGTTTCACAAATAATCATATGTGATTAATAATATGACAAATAATCCCTGTGCACGGGGACCGAAACAATGCATGCCAACTTTTTCCGTGTTTATCACGTAGGCCTATTTTAACTTTCCCCCGTGTCCCATATTTTAATACTCTCATAACAGCCCTTCCATCGGGCCTACCATAACTTACCAACTCTGTACTGTAGACCCTATCTGGCTATTTATATTTTCTGTGAAATAAGCAAATGTATTTGTTCAACTTTATGAAGCAGAATTAACGCATAGGCTACTTGGAACATAATACATTTGACAAAGGACAGATGTATGTTGCTAGTGACAAAATATTAACTTTCAGTGTTTTACGATGTCTTTGTCATGGGGAAGTGTTTTTCCCCATGCATTTATTCTAGGTTACTGTCAGTGACTGCCGTGAGAGAAGCGGGGTCTGTGTTGTGTTGCGTTGCGTTAATTTATTTTCATTGGGCATGCCGTGCCGTCCACAGCTCTTCAGTTCTGACAAAGCCAAAATTACTCCTTTTGAAACAATGAGTGCAGGAAGCGCGTTTGTATGGTTATATTGCTTGACGGGGGGGTGTCCCAAGCAGCTTTCAGCCATAAGGATACTTTGAGAACATTTCAATTCACCCGACACTAATATTCAAAATATTGACAACTATTTCGGCATAGCCTATAAAGCAGTTTAATTAAATGGAATGTTAGTTGTAAACAAACAAGCTACTTGGTGAGGCTTGGCCTCACAGATGCGCTCGTGCCCTAGATGGCAGGAAAAATCTTCACGATAGGCCTATTAACTAATCACCCGATTCACGTTGGCTGGGGGGAAGGGGGGCCATCAGACATTTGTGCCCAGTTAATCCCTGCCCCCAACAAATCACACCTTCCAACCTCTGACAGCTTAAAAGAAGTCAAGAGGACTCCTTACTCACAGACCTATTCACAAACCTGCAGCATTCTGCCGTGTTTTGAAATCATGCAGCTACAGGAGCTTCCAATCGTGAGGAAGCAATTTTGCATTGTAGGCATAACTAACATGCAATAACGCCACCAACAACAACCAAAACTAGGCTAATCATTGTCAACATGTAAATTAAATGTAACATTATTGTGAATCAAATTAAAATGTTCTATTTTGCAAACGTAGACATAGTAACAGAATAATTTAATAATGTTACAAAGATGCTACATCAATCCGTATGTTTCATTAGGCTACTAGGCTATATGTTTTGCCTTGATTCATTTAGGCTAGGCCTTTTTATTCAGCCTAACTGGCGAATTTAGGAGCAACTCCTAAAAATAATGGGCGTGCCACTCCTAACTTTAGGACTCCTAATTTTTTCCACAAAAAGTAATTCATGAAGCATTTTAGACCTAAAAGTAGCACCTAAGTCTGGGACAGCTTAAGTCGATAGGACTCCTAACTCACTAAGACCTATTCATAAACAGCTTTTTTGTGGCATTTTACGTTGCGATGTTTTGAAATGCGTAGCCTATGCGCAACAGGAGCTTCCAATCGCGAGGGAACAATTTTGCATTCATAAAAGGGATGCAATAACGCCACCAACAACAACCAAAACTACTCATTGTTAACATGTAAATGAAATGTAACGTTTCATTGTGAATCAAATTAAAATGTTCTCCTCTTTGCAAACGTAGCCTAGGCATATGGTGACAGATTAATTTAATAATGTTGCAAAGGTAGGCTACTGCATTAATCCATAGGCCTATGTTTCATTAGGCTACTAGGCTATTTGTTTTGCCTTACTCTTTATTCATTTAGGCTAGGCCTTTTTATTCAGTAATTAATCATCTTCCGTCCTTCGCACTACTTGTGTAGCGCACGCATTCTCCGACCTGTCACCGGTCACTCATCATCGGAAAAGAGGTGTTTGGAATTCCCGCGTTACAATCGTCAGCCAATCAAGGTGGTCACTTCAGTCAAGCTCGTGCATGAGTAATGACGTAATCCATAGCAACGAAGACTCACTCCTAGTTTAGGAGTTGTCTAACAGGGTTTGTGAATAACTTTTAAGAGAAAACTCCAAGCTAAAATCTTTAAGTGCGATTTAGGAGTAGCCTACTCCTAGTAGTAAGATAAAAGCCTTTGTGAATAGCCTACGGCCCCAGTTATTCATCATCTTCTGTCCTTGTGTAGCGCACGCATTCTGAGACCTGTCACCTGTCACTCATCATCGTAAGGGAGGTGTTTGGAATCATGCCCGCGTTACAATCATCAGCCAATCAGCCAATCAAGGTGGTCACGCTTGCCCATTTACCCAAATTAATGGTTGAATATTACTGATGATCATTGTTATTTAAGAACATGCAGTGTGCGTAGGGTACCAAAAACATCTTGCTCGTAAAAAAGCATCATAACGCACATTCTGGCGGGTCTGTTATTTACTGTAGGCTGCGCAAACCACAGGCCTTTAGCCTATTTTGGGCAAGCCTGCATTCATTCATTTATTCAGCCTTTATTTATTCTCGGAGGGTCATTGAGGGAAGCCCTCATTTTCAATGAAGCCGAGATTACAGACGCGAAGCAAAGCGCTCCACAAACAAGACAACATTCGAGGCCTTATGTTGAAGAATTGTATATAAAGCCTGCGCTAACAGTAATCCTCCTGCCCCTGATAGGCCTACCACAGCTGTGGATAGTGTGGAATGTAATAACACAATCCAATGTGTGTCTCAATTGTCTCCCGCTGACCACCTCACACATTTCTCTAGATTTTGCAACGAACTTATATGACACAATGCCATAAAATATGCCAGTTTTAGGACACAGAATAATGTTTGTAATGATACCAGGTAGGCCTACGTTTAACAGTAACAAGTGTAATGAGCTATTCATTGTCGAAGGTGAAATTGTCGAAGGTGAAATTCTTACTTTGGAAAACAAACATTTGCCGATATCATTGCCGATCATCAGAATATTGCAACAGATTCTGTGTGTTCTGGACTGCAGGTAACTTGTTAAACCAGTGGTTCTCAAACTTTTATTTCATTCCCCACTTTGATCAAGGGGCATGACTGATGATAGTGGAGATAACGTGTTATCCCGAGGCTTTTGCAAGTCAGCATCTTCGACGGTAGTCTATTAAAAATATAAATTTTCGATGTCCCAAATGGAGAGCCATACTTTATTGTTTTTAACGATCTCTATGCTACTCACAAAAATGTAGGCATGGGGACATGATGAAGTAGGCTATCCAACTGTCCTGTGTTAAATTATTGTGATTACGAGCTAGTGGTTTTCAAACAATATGCGTGACTCGGACATCTAACTAAATGCAACAGGCTCATATCGTCCTAGCATTCGCAAAATGAGGACCAGTGTTTTGTCAAATTGCAAATAGCTATTCGTTTTAACAAATTTTTATGATAGTATGAAGTGCTTTTTGTATAGGCTACTATCTTAATCTTGGAATATGGGGAGGGAAGTGGCGCGTCTGCAGTCAGCCAAATATGAATGTAATTCTGTGGCATAAGCAGATGTATTTGTTTATTGTACAGAAAAATAAAATTGACATGTCAAGCAGTCAATTAACTACATTGCAGTCAAGAAGTAGGGCAAATTAAGACACTGTTTTGATTTGCGTAGTTGCGTTACCCCCAACACTGACAATAACATAGACAGCCAGTTAAGATATTTTTTCGTTTTGTGGAGCGGCACCGGTAGGCTATCAAAAGCAGATATCGATTTTTGCTACCACCGTGTAGTCAAGCCTTAAGCCATACCCAAGTAGCCTTAATCGAGGTAATGTTTAATTACGATTTATTTTGTTATTGAATTCGTAGGCTGGGATTCCTCTCGGTAACAATTACCACTGACAGAGCGATGTACAGTGGCAGAGCGACGCACAGTGGCTGAAAGTGGTACTAAAGCTTGCGGCGCGTACACACGCAGCGACCTCTCTCTGTCCCAACCGTACGGTGTTTTGTTCGTTTAAAAAGTGTTTGTCCGAAAGTTTTACGTGTTCGTCTCGTCTTACTACGTCGTACTACAAGTACAGCAGGCAGTTTTTAATTGACATCTGCAAAAGCAAGTTTTGCAGCGCTCTGGACTTTGCAACAGAGACGCTAAAGGAACTCGGACTACTCCGGCCTGCAACAACACCGGACTCGCCTGCTACTCCTCCCCCGGAAAGAAAGCGTCGGAAGCGGTGTGCGAGGAAGCAGAAGAGGGGCAAGCGCGAAGGCGTCCGGGCCAGGCTAGCGGCCAGCCCAACTCGCCCAGCCATACCATCCATTCTCCTGGCAAATGTACGATCACTGGACAACAAAATGGATCACATACGACTGCTGAGATCAACAAACCGGACAGTAAGTAACTGCTGTGTGCTCGTCTTCACTGAGACTTGGTTAAATGACAACATTCCGGACTCTGCTATACAACTGGAGCAGCTAGCATGCTATCGAGCAGACAGGACCATTGTCAAGGGAGGTAAATCACGAGGAGGAGGAATCTGTGTTTACATCCGTGACGAATGGTGCCGGGACACTGTAGTAGTATGCAAACACTGCTCACCACTGGCAGAGTTTATGATCATAAAGTGCCGTCCTTTTTACCTACCAAGGGAAATTACTGCGATTCTGCTAGTCGCAGTATACATCCCGCCTACCAACAACAACAGCGATAAGAACGCGGCTCTTAGTGAACTGTACCAGGCTGTCAGTGAACAACAGACGGCACACCCAGACGGTTTCACCATCTTCACTGGAGATTTTAACCATGCTGATCTTAAAACTGCACTTCCAAAGCTACACCAGCATGTTGATTTTCCAACAAGAGGAGATAACATCCTGGACCTGGTCTACACTACACACAAAGGAGCATACAAAGCCACCCCCCTCCTCCACATTGGACTTTCAGACCATATCACTGTTATGCTAATGCCCGCATACAGACAAAGGGTAAAAGCGAACAAACCGGTTCGTAAGCAGGTAAAAGTGTGGCCTGAGGGAGCCTCCGATGCTCTCCAAGACTGCTTTGACACAACAGACTGGGAAATGTTTAAGCAGGCAGCCACTTACAACAACCGGACAGACATAGAGGAGTATACAGACACTGTAACCTCTTACATCACCAAGTGCATCGATGATGTGACCCACACAAAAGACATCATCACTCGGGCTAACTGGAAGCCATGGCTGACCGGGGATGTCCTCAGGCTGCTGAGGGCCAGAGACAAAGCCTACAGAGCTGGGGATGAAGCTGGCATGAGAACAGCGAGAGCCAACCTGTCCCGTGGCATCAAGGAAGCAAAAAAGGAATACACTCACAAGATAACCACCCACTTCAAAGACAGCAGGAACGCACAAAGCCTATGGCAGGGCATTCAGGCCCTCACAGACTACAAGCCCGCGCCACAGAGCTGTGAGAGCAACATCCCTCTGCTCAACAACCTGAACCGCTTCTTTGCTCGCTTCGAAGCACAAAACAGCACCTGCCCACAGAAGACCCATCCCCCTCTACATGAGCAGCCCCTGTGCCTCTCTGCCGACAGCGTGAAGAGGACACTTGCTGCTATCAACACCCGTAAGGCAACAGGTCCAGACAACATCCCAGGTCGTGCGCTGAAGGACTGCGCAGGGGAGCTTAAGGAGGTCTTCACAGACATCTTTAACACTTCCCTGAAGCAAGCCATCGTCCCATCATGTTTCAAAGCTGCCACCATCATACCTGTGCCGAAGAAAACTGCTCCATCCTGCTTCAATGACTACCGCCCTGTGGCACTGACACCCATCATCATGAAGTGCTTTGAGCGGCTTGTCATGTCACATATCAAATCCATTCTCCCCCCCACCCTGGACCCCTTCCAGTTTGCATACCGAGCCAAGCGGTCTACAGAGGATGCAATCTGCTCTGCCCTCCACCCAGCCCTCACCCACCTGGAAAAAAGAGACTCATATGTGAGATTGCTGTTTATAGACTTCAGTTCTGCATTCAACACCATAATACCACAACAACTCATCTGCAAACTTGACAAACTGGGACTCAGTACCTACCTCTGCAACTGGCTACTGGACTTCCTCTGTCAGAGGCCCCAAGTAGTACGTGTTGGCAACAATACCTCAAGCAGCATCACACTGAGCACAGGGGCCCCCCAAGGCTGCGTGCTCAGTCCGCTGCTCTTCACCCTGCTGACGCATGACTGCACTGCAACCTACAGCAACAATCACATAGTGAAATTTGCTGACGACACAACTCTGGTGGGTCTCATCACCAAGGGCGACGAGACTCAATACAGGCTGGAGGTCGACCATCTGACCACGTGGTGCAGGGACAACAACCTCCTGCTGAACGTCAGCAAGACCAAAGAGATTGTTGTTGACTTCCGGAGAGGTCACACCCAACACCTGCCACTGACCATCGACGGTGCTGTGGTGGAGAGAGCGAGCAGCACCAAATTCCTGGGGGTGCACATCAGTGAAGACCTCTCCTGGACCACCAACACTGCATCACTGGCGAAGAGAGCTCAGCGCCGCCTGTACTTCCTGCGGAAACTCAGGCGAGCAAGTGCTCCACCAGCCATCATGACCACATTCTACCGAGGCACCATTGAGAGCATCCTCTCCAGCTGTATCGCTGTGTGGGGCGGAAGCTGCACTGAATACAACAGGAAAGCCCTGCAGCGCATAGTGAACACAGCTGGAAGGATTATTGGTGCTTCACTCCCCTCCCTGAAGGACATTTACACCACCCACCTCACCCGCAAGGCGACCAAAATTGTGAGTGATGCAAGTCACCCCGCTCACAATCTGTTCGATCTACTGCCCTCTGGGAAGAGGTACAGAAGCCTGCGCTCCCGCACTACCAGACTCACCAACAGCTTCATACACCAAGCTGTAAGGATGCTGAACTCTCTCCCTCCTCTCCCCCCTCCACCCTCAGCTACATAACATCCTGGACATTGGACCCACAATGGCCGCCTGCACTACTCCACTTGCACACTTGCACACTTGTACACTTTACAACTTGTTGTTGTTGTCCTGAAAACACAACACTTCTGCTGCTCTTACATAACTTGCACCACTATGCCACTTTCTTTCTTACTTAGGTCAAACAGAACTACCCAAGCCTTTTATTGGCCTGACTTTGCACTAGTATTTTATTGACTGTCTATGCACAATTTCAACCAAATTTTGCTGCTCTTATTTTTTTCATTATTATATGTCTTATATATGTTATTTACTTATTTACTTGAATGTTATGTTTGTCTGTGGACTTAAATTGGTAAAATATGTCTTGTCTTCACCGTGGGATAGTGAGAAACGTAATTTCGATCTCTTTGTATGTCTGGAACATGTGAAGAAATTGACAATAAAGCTGACTTTGACTTTGAAGCTTCACGCAGCTTCACGCCGCGTAATGCGCGACTGAAGTGGCCATTTGAAAGCGATGCCCACTGTACACACACACACACACCTACACACACGTCGTCTGGGGGGACACATGCAGATATTTAGACACACACACACACACACACGTCGTCTGGGGGGGACACATGCAGATATTTAGACACACACACACACACACACCTACACACACGTCGTCTGGGGGGACACATGCAGATATTTAGACACACACACACACACACCTACACACACGTCGTCTGGGGGGGGACACATGCAGATATTTAGACACACACACACACACACACCTACACACACGTCGTCTGGGGGGACACATGCAGATATTTAGACACACACACACCTACACACACACACGTCGTCTGGGGGGACACATGCAGATATTTAGACACACACACCTACACACACGTCGTCTGGGGGGGGGGGGGACACATGCAGATATTTAGACACACACACACACACACCTACACACACACACGTCGTCTGGGGGGACACATGCAGATATTTAGACACACACACCTACACACACGTCGTCTGGGGGGGGGACACATGCAGATATTTAGACACACACAGACAGACACACACACACACACACACAGACCTACACACACGTCGTCTGGGGGGGACACATGCAGATATTTAGACACACACAGACACAGACACACACACACCTACACACACGTCGTCTGGGGGGGACACATGCAGATATTTAGACACACACACACACGTCGTCTGGGGGGACACATGCAGATATTTAGACACACACACACACACACCCACCCACTCCACACCCAAACACACACACTCCACACACACACACCCACACCCACACACTCCAAACCCACACCCACTCCACACACACACCCACTCCACACACACACCCACTCCACACACACACTCCACACCCAAACACACACCCACTCCACACACACACACCCACACACACCACACCCACACCTACTCCACACCCACACCTACTCCACACCCACACCTACTCCACACACACACCCACCCACACACACACACTCCAAACCCACGTTTTTAACAGGCTACGCTATAGAGACTTAGACAACTATGACCCACGTTTTGGTTTCGTATATTAATTTGCCCTACTTCTTGACTGCAATGTAGTCAATTGACTGCTTGACATGTAATTTTTATTTTTCTGTACAATAAACAAATACATCTGCTTTATGCTGCAGAATTACATTCATATTTGGAACTTACATAGTCCAATGCATCGTTACACTACGTTAGTGTTTCCCAAAACCATAGTAGCAACGAACGTTCGCAACCACTATCGTAAAGTTGTGTAGTTACAACTACACCTCTCGACCTGTGGTAGAATGCTAGTAGAAGCATAGTTCCAGGGATCTTCATGTCAAAGACGTCACTGACGCCAGTTATTTGTTTGCAAATTAATAATTATAAATATATAATTATAAATATATTTAGGTTTCTAATTGATATTTACACTTCTAACCACCATACATCCAAGGCAGAAAATACATAAACATAATTTCACTGCATTTCTTACTTCCAGTAACTATATGCATGTGACAATAAACTTCCTTGTATCCTTGTAATTAAAAGTCAATTTGCAGCCATGTGCATGTAAGTAAAAGTCACACACCTGCAGATAATAATAAGGCGGTGCACACTTTTTTTGACAAGTCAGCTGAGAATATGTAGCCTTTGATTTTCATGGGGGGGGGGGGGGGGGGGGGGGGGGTCCTTGTTAGTTTACGCAAACCAAGCCAAGAAGGCAGATTCTGATTTTGATAATATGATCTGCACAAAATATAAACTTAGGTAAACAACGATGTCAATATTGTCAAAATCTTAACCCAGATTCAAACTCTTGGACAGGGGACTGGTAACTGCTGTGCAACGGCGGCTGTCATCTGCCGGCCTTAACGCAATGTGCCACAGAAGTATGTGCAGGTGCCCGTTCACGTGCTACTAAACGTCATTAACCACCTTAGTCCAGACTACTGAAGTTTGGAAACTATCATGGTCCAAACTTACAGTACTATGTAAGTACGACAGTTTTGGGAAACAGTCGTAACTTACATGTTGGTTAGTTGAACGATGCATCCTGTTAGTAAAAAGCTAACCTCCGTAGTTGTAGGCTACGGGAAACGCACCCCAGATCAGCTTGTAGGCCATTAGCAATCTGTTTATTTTATTTTATGAAGCCTACACAGTAGATCACATGCCACATTCTCACTTTCAATAGACAGATGCAATAGCCATTGGTCAAGTATTGAGTATAAAGCAATTAAGAAAGTACCCTATACAAAAAGTACTTCATACTATCATAAAAATTTGTTAAAACGAATAGCATTTTGCAACTTGACAAAACACTGGATTAAATATCGTAGGCACAGGAGAAAACTTGTACATCCATTGGCCCATGGGAAGATCACATGTCAGTTGCCTCTCCCTTCAGTTCTATGACTCTATGACGGCTGTGAGCTTGTTTCGCCAAAAAAAAAAAAAACAATATTGCAGATATCAATGCGTCTTTGTTCATGGGTTTGGCCTCACAGCAGAGGCTTAGACAACTATGACCCACGTTTTGGTTTCGTAATGTGCCCTACTTATTGACTGCAATGTAGTCAATTGACTGCTTCACAGGTTATTTTTATTTTTCTGTACAATAAACAAATACATCTGCTTTATGCCGCAGAATTACGCACTTGTACGACAGTTTTGGGAAACAGTCGTAACTTACATGTTGGTTAGTTGAACGATGCATCCTGTTAGTAAAAAGCTAACCTCCGTAGTTGTACGGGAAACGAACCCCAGATAAGCTTGTAGGCCATTAGAAATCTGTTTATTTTATTATATATAGTCTGCTAAAGTCTGTAGTGAAGTCTGTAGTGAAGGAAAAATGCAAAAAAAAAAATTAAAGTCGCGTGATGCCGCGTGATCCCGCGCGCGGACCGCGAGGGAAGCTGGCCAAGTCGAAGCACTGCCCACTGTACTATTGAAATGAGCTAAATGTTCTATGTTCATTTTCTCAGCAGAAATGGCACAAACTGCAGTTGACACAAACAACCACAAGGCGTCACTTGGGTGCCACTACTATTTTTGATGCGACTGACTTACTGCTTCCATGACGCAGCGGGGGCACGGGAACTTAAATTGATCACGGTAGTTTAAGCTTACACTTGACAAAACACTCAATAACACAAAATATGAAAATGTAGATGCAATTGTTGTAAAATGGTGCAGCTCCTTTAAGAAAGCACCGTGTGCAGGGATGGAGAGAGAGAAAGCGAGAGGGAATAGGCCTATGTGTGTTAGAACTTAGCGTGTGGAAAAAGTACGTGCTGTTGAGACTGGGGCGAGTCATATTCAAAATAATGCAAAAAAAAGCAATTATCCTCATTCATTGCAACCAAAGCATGCCTGCTTGCCGACGTTTAAACGAAAAATATATCAAAGCACCTTTTGCGTTTGAATGTAGCACGAAAAAATGTTTAAACAGCTGGACAAATGATTTAGCTAATTGATTATATAACCTGTACACCAGCAATTGTTGAACATTTACCTGTACAAGTACATTGACAGTAGCCCAGCCTAACAGCATGTTGTAGGCCTACTGTAGAAATTTCACTTAAATTGCAACCGCAACATGCCTGCTTGCCAACATTCAAACGACAACGAAAAAGATAACAAAACAACAAGAGGGTTGAGTCTGAATGACACTGAGTTTTTGTAGTTAATAAATATTTTCGTATAAAAAAATGGTCATTCTTCAATCTCCTTCACTGACGCCTATGGAAAAGGCTTAACGTCCCAAAACAACGATCAATGATCATTTCTCTCTCACATTGCTCCTCATAACCATCTATAAAAAAGTGTTTTTTCTTTTCTTTTTGAGCACATCCGAATCCCAGGACATAACGCACTGGACCTTATAATAGGCTCGAGATATAATTCCAAAGGGGGCAGATAGGGGCCACTGCACTTAAAACTTAAAAAGATGAAGCTTTCCGAAATTTGAAATTGCGATCAGTGACTGGCATCGGGTGAACGAAGCTTTTCGAAGTTGAACAGGCTATTAAAAACTATTTGCGCACCTCCATGTCACAGGAGAGACTGGGCTCTCCCTTCTATGAAAAAGACGTTAGGCTACCTGCAAACTGGCCTATGATTTCATTGCTGAGTTTGCGGCAAAGCAAGAAAATGTTTTTTTTCCTGAGTCAGGATTTGGCGAGTCAGTGTCATTTATTTGTCCAATGTTAGCCTATAGATACAGACCAGTACATCTTATCAATAGTTTGAATGTCGTGTGTGTTTCTGCTCATTGACAAATACCGTTCAGCACAATGATTCATGCCCAATTAATTCCCCGTTAAAGTGTTCGCCTTTGTTACACTATTTGGTTTCGTGATGTAGCCTATGATAAACACCATATGGCCAAATATGTGACTCAGCTAATGTTATAGGCTATACAATTGAATTTCCCCTCTTAAAGGCAAGCTGGTGTAGCTTATTAGACTAGGCTACTATTAAAATACACCGACGGTAGCCTTGGCTATGTGTAAAGTAAGCTATCGCATGATTTCATGCACGTAAGTGAAAAGGGCCTTGCATCTGTCAAGTTCGCACAGGGCCTCGCATCCCCTTGCGATGGCCCTGCAGCTCCTCCTAAGACAGCGAGGAAAAAGTTAAAATACGCGATAAACCCGGGAAAAGTTGACAGGTTTGTTTCGGTCCCGGTGATTATTTGTGAAATTGTGCAAATGACAGCCTTTTCAAGGCATTTCAAGGAAGGAGTCGTAGCATGCAACCTCCCAAATTGACCCAGTAGCCTAAGGCATCAATAAATTGTTGGGACTGGGGAGGGTCATGCGTTTTTTCTCAATCACTTTGGAGGGTCATAGAAAAAATTCTTGCTAGGAGGGAGGGAGGGTCACGTCTTTTTTGACTAACGCTCCCAAAACTCCTCCGGTAGCCCCTTAATTAAATAAATAACGAACAGTCCCTAATTGATTAATAGCCTAGGCCTACACCAGCAATTGTTGAACATTGACCTGTACAGGACATTGACAGTAGCCCAGCCTAACAAGCAAATGTTGCAAAATACATCAAAAGACGCAATTAATCAGAAATAAATAATGTAATCTGCATCGCTTTATTTAACAAACTGCAAGCAACAAGAGCATTTAGTTCGCTGTAAGGCCAAACCCAAGAGCAAAGCCTATCTGTTAAGGCAGTCGATAGGCTATATAACGAGCTGTGTGCCTGGAAAGACGATAGATGACGGCTCTGGTCATCCCATACCCTCCCCCCACTTCCTGTAGCCTACCATTATGAAGGCCTGTAGCCTAAAACGACTCGTTGCCGTTTTGTGACATTAAGCTTTCTCACGTTAAGCCCCCCTCCCCCATCCCCTTCTTTCACAAGCAGTGGGGGAGCGCGGGGCACAAAGTAACACTTTTTGGTAGACAAAGGAGGGTTCTCCGCGCTTCTGTCGTTTGGCCACAATCCGTTGCAACCAGGCCAGGACAGATATTTTAGAGAGGAGAGACGCCGGTGCAGCTCAGATGTCTTCTTAATTTTCTTTATTCTTTAGTAGGCTAAAAGGTGCAGAACATTATTAAACTTTGACTAACATTTCGATGTGTCGATGTTTTTGACTAACAAACATCGAAACGTTAGTCAAAGTTTAATAATGTTCTGCACCTTTTACTAAAGAATAAAGAAAATTAAGAAGACATCTGAGCTGCACAGGCGTCTCTCCTTCTCTCTAACACTTTTTGGCTTTGGCTAAATATTTCTAAAATCATTTGAGTTTCACTAGTCACGTGTTTTAACAAGCAACACTTGTTATTGAACTAATAACAGACGTGTGTCGAAAATTGACTTTATTTTCCATACGGAGAAATAACATATGCAGAGTCTACCAAGGTCAATCTTGCCAAAAAAGCCCTCAAACCTGAAAACACATGAGGCAAAAGTGCAAAACATCACAAAACTAACTAAACTAACACGCGCATATTTTTGTATTGCTATCATTGTAGCCTACAGTTGTAACAGCGCGTAACAGTCGTTTTACTCCCCGGATGCGCTCATTATAAAGAACGTTTAACGTGTCCCAAAAACAGCTATCAATTAATCACCAAACGTCTTATAAACAAGTATTGCCAGGAGCAACACCTTGCAAAAAATGATAACAATAGGCCTTTATATGGCTCTGCTCCTGCCTAGATTCAAACTCAGAACTGCCTGAAAGTTGCAGACCTGTTCTGGAAATACGCGCATTAACCCACTCGACCGTCAGACAACGCTATCTGCTTCGAGTAGGCCTATTGGGTAGGACTGTAGCCTACACTGGTTGCTGTGGCACAGTCTTGAGTGACCGAATTCGTTTTTTTTTTGTCATATGAATGCTGTCATTTTGTTAACATTACTGTTAAGGAGATGCTGTAGGCAAAGTCTATATTTCAACCTCGTTAGTGTAGTAAAAAAAATCAGAACTATTCACAAGGTTTCTGGGCAGCATATTTATGTTCTGTTAGCAAGCGAACTTCTCATGACTACCGACAAAGTAGCCTACTGCCAGCTGACGAAGCTCTCATTTTAAAACATTACTGAGAGACAGACACTGTACAATCAAGAAATCTTGCCACTGAATCCAAAACTATGTTTAACATTATGTACAAGGCTTAGGCTACAGTGGACTAGCATGTTGCAGGGGCTGCTAAAAACACAGAGAAACGCACTGAAAACTCGGCCAATCACAGCCCTTGCTGTCGAATGCGCCGTCTGGTTCGACTGTGGAACTCCACAGCGGACTATGCTGCCCCCAAGCGGCTGCAGTTGTACTTACATTTCACCCTTCACCATGATCGTGAATGAAGTGTCAATTTTTAACTGGGACCCACTGTATGTTGTACTATTGAAATTAGATAAAATCCTTTCACTGAGAACAATAATGTTCTATGTTGTACTATTGAAATTAGATCATTGAACTGTGCTTTTCACGCACGCAGCCTTTCCTTGCCCTACCCCGCTCTCTCTCAACAGACGCAGCCTTTCCTTGCCCTACCCCTCTCTCTCTCTCAACAGACGCAGCCTTTCCTTGCCCTACCCCGCTCTCTCTCTCAACAGACGCAGCCTTTCCTTGCCCTACCCCGCTCTCTCTCTCAACAGACGCAGCCTTTCCTTGCCCTACCCCTCTCTCTCTCTCAACAAGCCTTTCCTTGCCCTACCCCTCTCTCTCTCTCAACAGACGCAGCCTTTCCTTGCCCTACCCCGCTCTCTCTTGTAACGGACCCGCCGCCCCTCTGTATGTTCATTCAACAATACTTATAAAACAATACTTACTTATAAAAAAAATAATTAAAAATGTTTAAAAAGTGGGGCAGCCATGGCCTACTGGTTAGCACTTCGGACTTGTAACCGGAGGGTTGCCGGTTCGAACCCCGACCAGTAGGCATGGCTGAAGTGCCCTTGAGCAAGGCACCTAACCCCTCAGCGCCGCTGTTGTTGCAGGCAGCTCACTGCGCCGGGATTAGTGTGTGCTTCACCTCACTGTGTGTACACTGTGTGCTGAGTGTGTTTCACTAATTCACGGATTGGCATAAATGCAGATACCAAATTTCCCTCACGGGATCAAAAGAGTATATATACTTATACTTATACTATATCAAAACATTAACATGTTGAAGAGTTGGTGTTCAAGTTCAAGAGTTGGCACACAGAAGCATTGCATAGAAGACGACGGGCTAAATCTATCTATAAATTGCAGGAACGTCTGTCTGTCAAACTACGGGCACGAGTAAGTGCAGTGCCACGTTTGACGTTGTTTGGATAAGAAATGTTATAGATATCGTTAAATATATCGATAGAGTAAGTGCAGTGCCTAGTTTGACGTTGTTTGGATAAGAAATGCAAAAGATATCGGTAAATATATTGGTAAAAGAAACATTGGCTTTCACCACTCTACTGTAGCCACTCCCCTTCTCACTCACACATGGGGTTTGGCACGTGACTCGTTTCCAATACGGCACCGGTGCAAACGGTAGTAACGACATCGAATAACAACGTGGATTTCGGTGCCTCATTTCCATGCCACTTAAATCTGCACTTTCACTGCACGTCATGCGCCATGTCTAACGTCATGCGAAATCTCTCACGTCATGCACCATCTCTAACGTCATGCACCATCTCTAACGTCATGCACCATCTCTAACATCTTGCTCTGATAGCACCACTTCCAGATACAGTTAGCTAACATAAACACTAGATGTGTAAGCTTAAAGCAGAGCTTGCGTGACAGGGGGTAGCCCATAGACATAATATACATAGACGCCGCATTGGCTGCTGGAAACAAGAAATGCGGCCGCCATCTTGGACCGGTCATACTCCTCGTTGCGTTGCAGCAGAAGACACAAGATGACAGCACTGTGCAGCATGTTCCTTCTCAAATCGGCGGACCATACTCGGGGGATTTACTTTTCACAAGTAAGATTTAACATAACCGTACTATTGGTTGTATTTTGTGAATAGAATATTACCAGAGAGCTGAGAAGGAGCAATCTGTGATATTACTGTATGAAAATCGTAGCCATCTAGCTAGGCTGTTTACTCGGTGTTCACCCGGCTATGAACTGAGACTTGATAAGTCATATTCCATAACACTGACTTAGATTACAACTGACACAAGAAGGCTATTGTAGAAATAAATCATACTAGATTTGGCCGGCGAATTTTACACAAGTGGCATAGACTAGCCTATTGGGCAATCGCTAGCTAAGCACAGCTAAGTGTGTTGGTGTGTAGCCTGCTGTGTAGTGTGTAGCCTCACTATTTCCTGAATAAAGTAACTTTTCAATAGCTCAACTTCTTTATTTATCAAGTAGCTTAGCCAGACAAGCTACACTTTTCTTGTCATGTGAAATTAGCACAATTTAAAGTAGCTTCCTATGTAGTGAACTAGCCTACGTGTTTGTGTTAGGCTACTAATACATTTGACTGGGTGGTAGTTTTGTGTAGTGTTTTATTCATGGCAGTGTAACTGATAGTTTAGCTCACTAAAATTTCGAAGTAGCTTGCCCAACACTGTATTATTCACATGTCATTTACCCTAACAAGAATAAGATGCCTCTCAAATTCCTTTTCATTCATTTATTTATTATTTTGTATCTCTCCAGAACAACTGCCTTGTTCAAGAAGACTGTGAATGAACTGAACGGTCTCCTCACACCCCTGGAACTGAGGAAGGTGCTCTTCATTGCAGTACTGCAGGGCATCTGCTACACTGTGACTGAATGTTTGATTTATGAGCTCCACCTTCATCACCTGCATTCGCCACTCTGTGTCCTATTTTCCCATCGTCTGGTTGACTCAGTCCTCTTTTATGGAGTTTACCCAGTTTACTATGCCATCTTATTTGCCCACCTGCTGTCTGAAGCACTTTTGTTCTCAGCCAAAGTGTACCCAAGCAATTTTAGCAAGGTGGGAACATACAAAATGACATGCACCAGTTGTCGAAATCATAGAACCAACTGCATGACGGTAACTCTGTCTTACTGAGCCTGTGAAGACACTCCCTGATTCTTTACTGATTGCAATGAATGGGTTGATCTTAGCAGTTTCTAAAATGTTTCTTAATTCTTTTTATTTAATCTCTTCATTGGGGCTGGAACCTTTCTGTGAACTGTAAATAACAGATGCTGTTGATGAACCCATTGACACTGTACAAGTGACAAGTCACCTTTTTGTCTTGAATTGATGAACTGTTACACTTACTATGCCAAACCAATGTCTGATTTTTAAGGATCAGAAACAAACCTACAAACTTGCACTTTACTATATTTATGGAACTTGTCTAACAAATGCTGTTGATATTGAACCCAGTTACTCCATTTCCTTTATGCCACACCAATGTCTGTTCATCACTTTATTTTTGATGGCACTGAACTGAAAATGTTAATGGATTTTTTTCTGTAAATTTAACTCATTAAAACTTGTATCAAACCAGTTTTTGTCTATGCTGTCAAACGTGGATTAGTTATGTTCCCAGTTTTTATATTGGATGTCATCACTTTATAATATATCATATACCAGAATATTATATTACTGTTAAGCCCACTATGAATATTAAAATACACACAACCATGTTTCCTGTATCATACAGCTTTTCTACTGGGAGGTTTACAACTTATTCTGAGTCAATTTACCCAAGTTTGTCACTAAACCACATAGGCCTACTTGGAATACCCCTCAGATGTCTGAATGGCACTGATCTCACTTAAATGTTTATGGAACCTTTCTGTGGACTGTGAATAATGCTGTTGATGGAACTTTTCTGTCAACTGTGAACTATATTTAACTCATTAAATTTGTATCAAACTAGTTTTGTCTATGCTGTCAAACATGGATTATGTTCCCAGTTTTGATATCGGACGTCAGGTCACTTTATATCATATATCAGAATATTCTATTACTGTTAAACCCACTATGAATATTAAAATACGCTAAATCATGTTTCCTGTATCATAGCTACATGTATGACCTTTGCAGCAAAAAAAACCGCGTGAGAATCTGTTCGGTATTCAGTGAGATATGATTAATTAAGTGCGCTGACAGCTCATCTCACCGGCCAAACAGATTACACTGAGTGGAGTGGATGACCGGTCCAAGATGGCGGCTCCAAATCTCGTCAGCGCTAGTAAGGAGTAGCGGTCGATGCGGCGTCTATGTATATTATGTCTATGGGGTAGCCTATGTTAGCACATAGTTGCTATTAATATGCCTTATTTTAATTAATTTAACAATTAAACTTTGAACTTGAACTTTATACTGCGCTGGGAATCTAAACACTTCAACACCGGCATATGTAGCATGTTTAAAACTATTACATGTTATGGGGGAAAACATCACAAAGGTGCAAAGGTTTTGAGAGATACAATCTTTGTCCAAACGGCACAGCAGTTACTCTGGAAAGGGTTGAAGTAGCCTGACCTACGGTTTTGGCATAATCTGTCATTCCAATGCGTGCCTCTGGTTGTAATATTGACGAGATGAGTGAGCAATCCGCAATTATTAAATTTGGTTACTTGAACCACAATTCAACATCTTCAACTTTAATGAAATGTTGACATCATGCCATACAAAATTTTTACTCCAGTTCCTAGTCCAAGTATTCATGGATTTCATCAGGTCCCTTTCCACAGGTGTATAAAATCAAGCACCTTGATTATCAATGCAGACTGCATGGTGCGATTAATACACCTGTGGAAAGGGACCTGATGAAACCCATGAATTGTTCAGAAAAGAAGTTTGGTAGACAAGTGTGTGCTAGACTGCTCCTATAGCCAACAATCCCCACTCTACCCTTTGGGAATTGAACTGTTGAATATGATACTTGGGTGTTAAATGTAGGTAAATCATGAAAATCTACTTTTTGGTTGGTTGGTCTCGATGCAGTTGGTCTTCTGAA
>NC_055968.1:37627982-37657982 GCF_018492685.1 Alosa sapidissima | reverse complement strand
AGCGGAGAGCCTGTGTTCGTCCCCTGCGTGGCGCTGTGTGTGTGTGTCTGCAGGGGACGGGGCCCTGGGCTCCTCTTTGTCCTCGCTGGGGCTGCGGTCCGTAGAGAAGCTCAGGTTACACGGGGTCGCCAGATGCTCCGAGCTGCTGTACACCTGAGAGCACACACACGCACGCACGGGCACACGCACGCACGGGCACACGCACGCACGCACGCACGCGCACACGCACGCGCACGCGCACACACACACACACACACACACGGACGCACGCACACACACGCACGCAATCACGCACGCACCACACACACACACACCACACACACACACGCACACGCACGCACACACCACACGCACGCACACACCACACGCACGCACACACACACCACACACACACACACACACCACACGTGTGAGCATATATGATAATACAATAGCGTGAGTTTATATATCTTATACCCTATTTGTCACGGTTACTTATAGATGTGATAGTGTAACGATAAACGCATGAGACTTTCAGCGGGGGCACGGGAACTTAAATTGATCACGGTAGTTTAAGCTTACACTTAAACAGACAAAACATTCTAATATGAAAATGTAGATGCAATTGTTGTAAAATGGTGCAGCTCCTTTAAGAGAGCCCCGTGCGCAGGGATGGAAAGAGAGAAAGCGAGAGGGGATGTGTGTTAGAACTTAGATGCGTGTGGAAAAAGTAGACGTGCTGTTGAGACTGGAGCGAGTCATATTCAAAATAAATGCAAAAAATAAATCCGCAGATAAAACCAATTCCTCATTCATTGCAACCGCAGCATGCCTGCTTGCCGACGTTCAAAGGAAAAAGATATCAAAGCACCTTTTGCGTTTGAATGTAACACAAAATTTATTTCATCTATAAAAAAAGCGTTTTTTCTTTTCTTTTTGAGCACGTCCGAATCCCAGGACATAACGCACTGGATAGGCTCGAGATATAATTCCAAAGGGGGCACTACTGCACTTAAAACTTAAAAAGATTGAACAAAGCTTCCCGAAATTTGAAATTGCGATCAGTGACTGGCATCGGGTGAAGCTTTTCGAAGTTGAACAGGCTATTAAAAACTATTTGCGCACCTCAATGTCACAGGAGAGACTGGGCTCTCCCTTCTATGAATTGAAAAAGACGTTATGCTACCTGCAAACGGAGTTTGCGGCAAAGCAAGAAAATGTTTTTTCAGAGTCAGGATATGGCGAGTCAGTCATTTATTTGTCCAATGTTAGCCTACAGACCAGTTTCCATAGTGCACATCTTATCAACAGTTTGAATGTCGTGTGTGTTTCTGCTCATTGACAAATACCGTTCAGCACAATGATTCATGCCCAATTAATTTCCCCTGTTAAAGTGTTCGCCTTTGTTACACTATTTGGTTTCGTGATGTAACGTCTCGTGAAAGTGGTCTACACATTCCGGGATGGATTTCTTTTAAGAGACTGAAGCAACGAGCAGACAAGGCTAAGCGAGCAAGCAAGCACTGAAAGTCGGTGTTTTGAGGTCGCGCAGCATATCTGTGAATTGCCGTCAGAACCTTTATCGTCTTCCTCCCGTGCGTTCTAAAGGATTATGAACATTCCGATTCATCGAACTGCTTTAAGAGTGAGCTATTGAGATTGCATTGAAATTGCAGTTTGCATTGATTCATATTTGAATGTTGAATGAATTAATTTATTGTTGTAGCCTATTGCACATGATCTGCATTGAATTCTAATTAAGTCTGTTTCTACTGAATTGCCTGTTTTGTCTACATTTAAAGTTCTTCTTGATATTACATTGCAGTTTAGTCCAATACAAATTTGTGCTTGTAGACTATTGCAATTCTGAACTTTATCTATAAATTCACATCAATCTTATCTTGTTATAATAAGGTTAATGCTCAAACACTTTATTATATTGTAGCTTACTGTAGTGCTACATACTGATACAACATCACAGCATTTTAATAACAAATTAGTTTTATTTCATGCACAATTATTATAACATACAGAAAGTTAAAAATGTCAGACACTAGTGAAACCACATTAAAGTACACAAAAGAAAAGGCAGATCTTCCTGTCCAAGAAGACTTAAACAAGGGACCGATTGATGAGAATGCACAAGCTGAAGATTTGGTGCAAGTTCATTGCACTATACAGACTGGAAGATGTCCTTTCACACCTTAATTGATCGCAAGAACTTGCCAGCTCAAGAAAAACTCTTCTTTCTGCGAAAGTATGTAGGAGGCGTAGCTAAGAGAGCTATCGAAGGATACTCCTTAGTCGGAACAGAGGATGCCTACTGTGCTGCGTGGGGCATACTTGATGACCGCTTTGGAAATTCCTTTATAGTTGGCAAAGCATATAGAGACAAGATACAGTCATGGCATAAGATTTACTCTAAAGATAGCAAAGATCTTCGTGAGTTTGCTGATTTCTTAACCAGTGTCACAACTGCCATGCCTTATGTTCAGGGCTTGCAAACGCTAAACGAATGTGTTGAAATCCAGAGAATTGCAGCCAAGCTGCCTGACTGGATGAGCTCCCGTTGGAACAGAACAGCTACAGTTTTCCAAGATGAACACAATGCCTTTCCTGACTTCAAGTCGTTTGTTCAGTTTCTCAACAAAGAGGCCAGAATCGCCTGTAACCCCATTACCTCACTCCAAGCATTGAAGTCCACAGAACAAGAAAACTTTAGACAGAGTGATCCAGATCACAAGCTTCACAGAAATCGTAACTCTACTACTAAAACTTTCACCACAAGTTCAAGTGAGAAGACCAACCCTGTGTGTGTGTTTTGTAAAAGGCATGGACATTCTTTGCACAAATGCAGGAAGTTCATGGAAAAGCCAGTTGAAGAGCGAGTGAAGTTTGTCCATTCTGAGAAATTATGCTTCGGTTGTCTCAAGATTGGGCATAGCTCCAAGCACTGTATCTCCAGAAGTGTCTGTGAGAAATGTAAAAAACGTCATCCAACCTGTCTACATCAAGACCGGGGGAAAACCCCAAGACTTGAAGGTCGTCAGATGCAGTCTGCTGTCAGCCAGGGATCTGCAGAAAGTAAATGTGAGCAACCCAATAACTATCTAGAGACGCAGCTAGCAACTTCCAACAAGGTCATTCAATATGACAGAAACAACCACACGTCATCAATTCTCCCTGTGTACGTGTCAACAGCAGCTAATCCTGAGGAAGAGATTTTGGTGTACGCCTTGCTCGACACTCAGAGCGACACTACCTTTATTCTGAAGGATATAGCTGATCGGTTGCATGTAAAGCAAGATCCTGTGAGGCTCAAGATCTCCACAATCACATCAAGGACAATGTCAAGCAATAAGTTGCATGGACTACAAGTAAGAGGTTTGAGGTCTGAAGAAAGAATCAACCTTCCAGTTACATACACTAGAGAATATATACCTGCAAATAAATCTGACATACCAACCTGTAAGACTGCAAAAGGTTGGCCTCATTTAGAACACCTAGCTGATGAGATGGCACCTGAACTCGATTGTGAAGTAGGATTGCTGATCGGTTATAACTGTCCCCAAGTCTTGCTTCCCAGAAATGTGGTCAGTGGCAAGGAAGGTCAACCGTTTGCTCAGAAATCTGTGTTGGGGTGGAGCATTATTGGCTACAGCAACCTTGACAATGAGTTTGCAGATGAAATTGGGATCAGTCATCGAATCATCTCAAGAGAAGTCTTTTCAGCCACTAGATCACCTCAATCACTTAAGTCTGAAGTCCACTTTGTGTATCGAACTAAAGTGAAAGAAATGCTTACCCCAGCGGACATGTTGAAGATCTTTGAGTCAGATTTCACAGAAAGGACTGGTGAAGATGTAGCCATGTCTCAGGAGGACCTTCGTTTTTTGGCCAAACTGAAACAGGGCATCAAGCAAAAGAATGATGGCCATTTTGAGATGCCGCTGCCCTTTAAAGAGGAAAGACCAGCTCTGCCAAACAACATAACTTGTGCTGAACACCGGCTCCAGTGCTTGAAGAGACGCTTCAGGAAAGATGAACAATACTTCAAAGATTACAGGGCCTTTATGATGGACATCATTGCTCGTGGCGATGCAGAAAAGGTTCATGATGGAGAGATTAACAGTCAGCCTGCCTGGTACATCCCGCATCATGGAGTTCATCACCCTCAGAAGCCTGGCAAGATCCGGGTGGTTTTTGACTGCTCCGCCAGATTTAAGGGCACATGCCTGAATGAACATCTATTGACTGGGCCAGACCTCACAAACACCCTCATAGGAGTCCTGTGTCGTTTCCGCAAGGGTCAAGTAGCCATGATGTGCGATGTGGAACGCATGTTTCATCAGTTTCATGTTGCCCAAGAAGATCAAGACTACCTCCGGTTCTTGTGGTGGGAAGGTGGTGAGCTGGAAGCACGACCATCAGTATTCCGCATGCGTGTTCATCTCTTTGGAGCTGCCTCCTCGCCTGGATGCGCAAACTTTGGATTTAAGCATCTCGCTGCTCAAGGTGAGGGTGAGTTCAGTCAAGCCGCTGCAAGGTTCATCCAACGCAACTTTTATGTCGACGATGGTTTGACAAGTGTTGAAAGTGACACAGAGGCCATTCAGCTCGTGAGAGAAGCCAGAGACCTCTGCAAGTCTGGTAAGCTTCACTTGCACAAGTTCGTCTCCAACAGCAAGCAGGTGATTGCCTCTCTTCCAACAGAAGAGTGTGTGGAAAGTGCTGCTGACTTGAGCCTCGACTTAGGACAGGCCAAGGTAGAACGGGCACGGAGTACAGTGGTGTGTGGCATCTGACACATTCCAGTTCAGAGTAACTGTAAAGGAAAACCCATTCACCAGAAGAGGTGTTCTTTCCACAGTGGCTTCAATTTTTGACCCGCTAGGGTTTGTGGCACCCTTCATTCTGATTGGGAAAAGGATCCTGCAAGCCATGTGTATAAGGTAGGCTGGGATGAGCCGCTTCCAGAAGACCTCAAGCCGCACTGGGAGGTCTGGCTCTGTGATCTTTTAGACTTGTCCACAATAAAGGTATCACGTTGCTATGTGCCACCAGTATGTAAAGATGTCCAGTGTTATGAATTGCACAATTTCTCTAATGCCAGTGTGACCGGTTATGGAGTCTGCTCTTACCTCAGGACAGTGACTGTGAACGGGGAGGTACATTGCACACTCGTCATGGGGAAGGCAAGAGTGGCCCCAACGAAGGTGACAACCATCCCGAGACTGGAGCTCTCAGCAGCTGTTGTTGCCACCAGAACAGGTGATCTGCTTAGAAGAGAACTGGAGTTGGATCAGCTCAGTCAGTTCTACTGGACTGATTCTAAAGTTGTTCTGGGCTATATTAATAACGAGGCAAGACGGTTTCAAGTCTTTGTAGCCAATAGGATTCAGCAGATCAAATCCAGCACAGAACCTTGTCAATGGAGGTATGTGGCCACAGAACATAATCCAGCTGACCATGCATCCCGTGGGCTCACAGCAAAGGAACTTATGGAGTCTAACTGGTTCACTGGGCCAAGTTTTCTGTGGCAAAGAGAACTCTCCAAAGATGAGGTCAAGGCAGAAGTAAGTGATGGCGACCCAGAGCTCAGAAGGGCCCAAGTCCTCACAACCAAAGTGACAGAGCAGATGCCTCTGTTGAATCGTTTGCAGAAGTTTTCAGACTGGGGAAGAATGGTGAAGGCCATAGCAAGACTGAAGTGCTGGGCAAGGAATGTAAAGGGGCTAGGAGAAAGATCAGAGTCTACAACACTTGATGAAAGGAAAGATGCTGAACTATTTATAATCCGCCTAGTCCAAGAAGACATTTTCAATGGAGAAATCAAGGCTCTCAAAGAAAGGAAAGAAGTGAAATCAAACCAGCTCTCCAAGCTGCACAAGCTACGCCCATTTGTAGATGAGCACAATATTCTGAGGGTGGGAGGAAGATTGACCAAAGCGGCACTCCATCCCCATGTCAAGTACCCTGCTATTCTTCCAAAGGGCCATCATGTGTCCCGGCTCCTCATAAAACATTTTCATGAGCGAATTTGCCATCAAGGTGACAAGCATGACAATGAACGAGATCCGATCCAAGGGCATTTGGATTCTGGGATGTAGCAGTGAAGTATCCTCAATCATCTACAAATGTGTAAAATGCAGGAAGTTTCGAAAAGGCACTCAAGAACAAGTTATGGCTAATCTACCGTCTGAAAGGTTAGAGACTACTCCTCCATTTACGTACAGTGGCATGGACTGTTTCGGACCATTCTATGTGAAGGATGGAAGAAGAGAATTGAAAAGATACGGCCTTCTATTCACTTGCATGTGTTCGAGAGCGGTTCATATTGAAGTACTTGACGACCTCAGTTCTGATGCATTCCTGAATGCTTTGCGCTGCCTTATTTCCATCCGTGGCAACGTAAGTCAACTTCGTAGCGATCAAGGCACTAACTTTGTTGGTGCAAAGAAAGAGTTCATGGACCTCATGAAAGGATTCACTCAAGAGCGCATGAAAGATCTGGGCTGTCGTTTCATCTTCAATCCACCTTCCTCCAGTCACATGGGTGGAGTCTGGGAACGACAGATCCGAACAGTGCGGAGTGTCTTGACAGCCATCTTGGATCAGTCTGCTAGAACCTTGGACAGCTCCTCACTGAGAACCTTCATGTATGAAGCCATGGCAATAGTAAATAGTCGACCCCTGACCTCTGAATTCTTAAATGATCCGTTGGCACCAGAGCCGTTGACGCCAAATCACATATTAACAATGAAGTCAGAGATTATCGCATCTCCACCTGGAGAGTTCTCTAGGGAAGATCTCTATCTGAAGAAGAGATGGAAGAGAGTCCAATTTTTAGCCAATGAATTTTGGGCGAGATGGAAGAGGGAGGATCTTTAGAATCTACAACAAAGGAGTAAGTGGAGTAAGAACCGTCGAGACACAAAGGTCAATGATGTCGTCCTACTTCAAGATGACCTGGCACCACCAAACCGTCGAGACACAAAGGTCAATGATGTCGTCCTACTTCAAGATGACCTGGCACCACCAAACCGTCGAGACACAAAGGTCAATGATGTCGTCCTACTTCAAGATGACCTGGCACCACGAAACCGTCGAGACACAAAGGTCAATGATGTCGTCCTACTTCAAGATGACCTGGCACCACCAAACCGTCGAGACACAAAGGTCAATGATGTCGTCCTACTTCAAGATGACCTGGCACCACGAAACCGTCGAGACACAAAGGTCAATGATGTCGTCCTACTTCAAGATGACCTGGCACCACCAAACCGTCGAGACACAAAGGTCAATGATGTCGTCCTACTTCAAGATGACCTGGCACCACCAAACCGTCGAGACACAAAGGTCAATGATGTCGTCCTACTTCAAGATGACCTGGCACCACGAAACCGTCGAGACACAAAGGTCAATGATGTCGTCCTACTTCAAGATGACCTGGCACCACCAAACCGTCGAGACACAAAGGTCAATGATGTCGTCCTACTTCAAGATGACCTGGCACCACGAAACCGTCGAGACACAAAGGTCAATGATGTCGTCCTACTTCAAGATGACCTGGCACCACGAAACCGTCGAGACACAAAGGTCAATGATGTCGTCCTACTTCAAGATGACCTGGCACCACGAAACCGTCGAGACACAAAGGTCAATGATGTCGTCCTACTTCAAGATGACCTGGCACCACCAAACCGTCGAGACACAAAGGTCAATGATGTCGTCCTACTTCACGATGACCTGGCACCACGAAACCGTCGAGACACAAAGGTCAATGATGTCGTCCTACTTCAAGATGACCTGGCACCACCAAACCGTCGAGACACAAAGGTCAATGATGTCGTCCTACTTCAAGATGACCTGGCACCACCAAACCGTCGAGACACAAAGGTCAATGATGTCGTCCTACTTCAAGATGACCTGGCACCACCAAACCGTCGAGACACAAAGGTCAATGATGTCGTCCTACTTCAAGATGACCTGGCACCACCAAACCGTCGAGACACAAAGGTCAATGATGTCGTCCTACTTCAAGATGACCTGGCACCACCAAACCGTCGAGACACAAAGGTCAATGATGTCGTCCTACTTCAAGATGACCTGGCACCACCAAACCGTCGAGACACAAAGGTCAATGATGTCGTCCTACTTCAAGATGACCTGGCACCACCAAACCGTCGAGACACAAAGGTCAATGATGTCGTCCTACTTCAAGATGACCTGGCACCACCAAACCGTCGAGACACAAAGGTCAATGATGTCGTCCTACTTCAAGATGACCTGGCACCACGAAACCGTCGAGACACAAAGGTCAATGATGTCGTCCTACTTCAAGATGACCTGGCACCACGAAACCGTCGAGACACAAAGGTCAATGATGTCGTCCTACTTCAAGATGACCTGGCACCACCAAACCGTCGAGACACAAAGGTCAATGATGTCGTCCTACTTCACGATGACCTGGCACCACGAAACCGTCGAGACACAAAGGTCAATGATGTCGTCCTACTTCAAGATGACCTGGCACCACCAAACCGTCGAGACACAAAGGTCAATGATGTCGTCCTACTTCAAGATGACCTGGCACCACCAAACCGTCGAGACACAAAGGTCAATGATGTCGTCCTACTTCAAGATGACCTGGCACCACCAAACCGTCGAGACACAAAGGTCAATGATGTCGTCCTACTTCAAGATGACCTGGCACCACCAAACCGTCGAGACACAAAGGTCAATGATGTCGTCCTACTTCAAGATGACCTGGCACCACCAAACCGTCGAGACACAAAGGTCAATGATGTCGTCCTACTTCAAGATGACCTGGCACCACCAAACCGTCGAGACACAAAGGTCAATGATGTCGTCCTACTTCAAGATGACCTGGCACCACCAAACCGTCGAGACACAAAGGTCAATGATGTCGTCCTACTTCAAGATGACCTGGCACCACCAAACCGTCGAGACACAAAGGTCAATGATGTCGTCCTACTTCAAGATGACCTGGCACCACGAAACCGTCGAGACACAAAGGTCAATGATGTCGTCCTACTTCAAGATGACCTGGCACCACGAAACCGTCGAGACACAAAGGTCAATGATGTCGTCCTACTTCAAGATGACCTGGCACCACCAAACCGTCGAGACACAAAGGTCAATGATGTCGTCCTACTTCAAGATGACCTGGCACCACCAAACCGTCGAGACACAAAGGTCAATGATGTCGTCCTACTTCAAGATGACCTGGCACCACCAAACCGTCGAGACACAAAGGTCAATGATGTCGTCCTACTTCAAGATGACCTGGCACCACGAAACCGTCGAGACACAAAGGTCAATGATGTCGTCCTACTTCAAGATGACCTGGCACCACCAAACCGTCGAGACACAAAGGTCAATGATGTCGTCCTACTTCAAGATGACCTGGCACCACCAAACCGTCAAGACACAAAGGTCAATGATGTCGTCCTACTTCAAGATGACCTGGCACCACGAAACCGTTGGAAGCTTGCCAAGGTTGTTGAAGTCTTCCCGGGATCTGATGGGCAGGTCAGGAAGGTCAAACTTTTAGTCAGTGATGCAACACTAGATGGTAAATGTGCATGCACTACTAAGCCAGTGTATTTAGAAAGACCTGTACACAAAACAATATCTTTACTTGAGTCTGATTAAGGTGCGAGATTTCTAAATCACAGATTATGTTAATGCATTATATATCTTTGATATTCATGTGAAAGATTGTGTGTGTGTGAGTGAACTTACCTTGGGGTTTCCAGAATCACACTTATGTGATGGTGGGAGTGTAGCTGCAGCCATAGGAGTTTAATAGTTTCCACTCAGCCTTGCATATTTTGCACCATCTTCGCATATTTGCACAATTAATATAATAATGTATTTTATTTTATATACCGTTGTAATGTACAGATTTATTTGAGATGTATTGATATTGTAATGATGTATTTGATTAACGTTGTAATATATTGAATGGACTTAATCTCCCATGATGCCTATATCTGTCACTTCCTGTCGATGTTTGAAACCTAATGAATGAGCTCGTGAGGCTACAAGGAGCTACCTGTTTGATGCGCTGCAAGTTTTTATACTTTCTAATGCTTACAAGAGTTACCTCAAGTTTTATAGTGCCTTATGTCCAACTCAACAACATCCTCAAAAGTGGTATGTTACGCTTTGTTTGGTTATTGTTTTAATAACGTTCAAGGTTGTGTTTGTGTTTATGAATGTATAATTGACTGTTGTATGTTTTGTCTTGTTTGTGTAGTTCTACGTTGTTTGTTGGAGAAAATAAACATCAGTGTTAAGAACCTGGCCTCGGATTTGTGACTAAGGGATGTTGCAAAAGACATCAAAAGACGCAATTAATCAGAAATAAATAATGTAATCTGCATCGCTTTATTTAACAAACTGCAAGCAACAAGAGGGTTGAGTTTGCTGTGAGGCCAAACCCAAGAGCAGAGCCTATCTGTTAAGGCACTCGATATAGGCTATATGGTAACAAGCTGTGTGCGCCTGGAAAGACAGTAGAAGATGCTTTCTGAATAGCACAGCGAAGACGGCTCTGGTCATCCCATACCCTCCCCCCACTTCCTGTAGCCTACCATTATGACTTGTTGCCGTTTTGGGACATTAAGCTTTTTCACGTTAAGCCCCCCTCCCCCACCCTCTTCTTTCACAAGCAGTGGGGGAGTGCGGGGCACAAAGTAACACTTTTTGGTAGACAAAGGACGGTTCTTCACGCTTCTGTCATTTGGCGACAATCCGGTGCAACCAGGCCAGGACAGATATTTTAGAGAGAAGGAGAGACGCCGGTGCAGCTCAGATGTCTTCTTAATTTTCTTTATTCTTTAGTAAAAGGTGCAGAACATTATTAAACTTTGACTAACGTTTCGATGTGTCGATGTTTTTGACTAACGAACATCAAAACGTTAGTCAAAGTTTAATGTTCTGCACCTTTTACTAAAGAATAAAGAAAATTAAGAAGACATCTGAGCTGCACCGGCGTCTCTCCTTCTCTCTAACACTTTTTGGCTTTGGCTAAATATTTCTAAAATCCTTTGAGTTTCACTAGTCACATGTTTTAACAAGGAACACTTGTTATTGAACTAATAACAGACGTGTGTCGAAAATTGACTTTATTTTCCATACGGAGAAATAACATATGCAGAGTCTAACCAAGGTCAATCTTGCCAAAAAAGCCCTCAAACCTGAAAACACATGAGGCAAAAGTGCAAAACATCACAAAACTAACTAAACTAACACGCGCATATTTTTGTATTGCAATCATTGTAGCCTACAGTTGTAACAGCGCATAACAGTCGTTTTACTCCCCGTATGCGCTCATTATAAAGAACGTTTAACGTGTCCCAAAAACAGCTATCAACTAATCACCAAACGTCTTATAAACAAGTATTGCCTGCCTAGATTCGAACTCAGAACTGCCTGAAAGTTGCAGCCCTGTTTTGGAAATACGCGCATTAACCCACTCGACCGTCAGACAACGCTATCTGCTTCGAGTAGGCCTATTGGGTAGGACTGTAGCCTACACTGGTTGCTGTGGCACAGTCTTGAGTGACCGAATTCGTTTTCCTTTGTCATATGAATGCGGTCATTTTGTTAACATTACTGTTAAGGAGATGCTGTAGGTAAAGGCTATATTTAACATTGTTAGTGTAGTAAAACAAATCAGAACTATTCACGAGGTTTCTGGGCAGCATATTTATGTTCTGTTAGCAAGCAAACTTCTCATGACTGCCGACTAGGGGTCGACCAATTATCAGCCTGGCCGATTATTAGGGCCGATATTTAGCATTTTTATAATAATTGGTATCGGTCATTTTTTCCACCGATAAGCTGATATTGAAATGGATAAAGAATGAAACGCCCTACTTTGTCTGTAAAGCATCTCTCACTCCCTGAATTTGCTACTCTGTGGTTAAGAGCATTGTCCCGCCCACTACACCGTCTGATTTGTTAGTTAGCACGAATGCAGCCAATCAGGATTGAAGACTGAACACAGACAAAGTTTAGGATTCTCACTGAGGCAGACTGGGCTTCAGCTGTAGCCCGTAGAGCCTGTAGAGCTGGCTATTAACGTGCCTTTTAGGCTCTCAAAAGTGTAGCTTATAGCCTACACATGGACACAAATTGCATGCTTAAATAGCCTAAGAACTATTTTAAAACTGTTTTGTTAAACTATTAAACCGTAACACTTGCCATCACGCATGCACCTCTTCCTCTCCCTCTCTCGTGCACTCACACACACGATGGCAAAGCATCCTCTTTGTGACAGGTCCCTTAACAAGCGCATAGCCCATTGTGCAGGCCTACTCTTTGAAAATAATTGCTATCACTCAGCTCTTGGATTAACATGATACACAGGATTTACACTTGCAAAGTGATGCAAGTTGATAGACAATTGTGTATCAAAAGAAGAAAGAAACGTTTGCATAATTAAATAATTTTGAATTACATTCTAGCATGTTGCAGGGGCTGCTAAAAACACAGAGAAACGCACTGAAAACTCGGCCAATCACAGCCCTTGCTGTCGAATGCTCCGTCCGGTTCGACCGTGGAGCGCCACAGCGGACTATGCTTCCCCCAAGTGGCTGCAGTTGTACTTACATTTCACCCAGCTGCGTGAATCACCTTGATGGTGAATGAAGTGTCAATTCTTAACTGGGACCCACTGTATGTGCGCTAAGCCTTTTTATCATGAGATGATGTCATGTAATAACCATGATGCTGAAAGGTGTGTGTGTGTGTGTGTGTGTGTCTGTGGGAGTGTGTGTGTGTGTGTGTGGGAGTGTGTGTGTGTGTGTGTGCATGTATATGCGTCTGTGTGAGAGAGAATGTATATTTGTGTGTGTGAGAGCATGTGTATGTGTGTGTGTGTGTATGAGCATGTGTATGTGTGTGAGCGTCTCTATGTGAGAGCATGTGTATGTGAGAGTGTGTGTGTGTGTGTGTGAGAGAAAGAGAGAGAGCGTATGCGTGTGTGTGGTCCTGTGACGAGCACATTATTCTTGTCCTGAAAACACAAGACACCTCTGCTGCTCTTACATAACTTGCACCACTATGCCACTTGCTTACTTAGGTCAAACAGAACTACCTCAGCCATTTATTGGCCTGACTTGGCCTGCACTATTATATTGATATATATATTTATTGGCCTGCACTATTATATTGACTGTCTATGCACAATTGCCCAATTTCAACCCAATTTTGCTGCTCTTATTTCTTCATTGTATGTGCCTTCTTATTTACTTTTTTATTGTTTACTTGAATGTTATGTTTGTCTGTAGCAAGGGCGTCAGTTTGTTTTTAGAAGTGGTGGGGACAATAACCATAAGCTTGAGTGTGTTTGGAAAAGTGCGGGGTACCCTTATGTAAGCTATTCATCCATTCAACGCTGCATTACAATATGCTCAACAGTAGTGTTGCGCAGGTTAAGGTTTTTTAACATCCGCACCCACCCGACCCGTCAGGAGAGTCAATCTGCACCTACTCGACCCTCAATATGCACTGATTAACTACCCGAACCTGACCCGACCCGACAAAAAAAAAACAAAAAAAACAATGAGACGTCTTTTTGCCGCAACGTGTGTCTGAAAACGAGGTGAAAATTTGCAGGCCTGCTGATCTGTTCACATGATGCGGAATTTTGGGGAGGCAGCATCAGCTATTAATGTGACGTGCAACAGGGGCGTGTAGAGTGATAGGCGTAGGCCTTATTATGCGTGGGCCTTCAGATGCAGCAGGTGTGTGATTTCCAAAACCATGGCGGGAGAACCGACTGCACTTTGGTTAGCTTGCATTTGCTTTGCTGTTGCTTAGAATGTTAGATTCTTGCGATAGATGTCTTCAGACAATAAAAAGTAATTGGGAAGGGAAATTGAAGAGAATAGTTGCCCCCTGCGTTGGCCGTGATTCCCCTTTGAAAATCAGAGGTTCACAGGCTACTGTGGCCTTGGTCAGTGGCGCCGCCAGCCGTAATCCTGTAGCCTACGCACTGTGCGTACAATTCATTCATGAAATCATTCAATACAACAATAAAAAATAGCTTGTGTACTGTCTTAATTGAAACATGCTTCACGCACAAATCAGAGCCATATAAACGTAGAGTTGCGACAATGGGTGTTCAAAATTCCGTTGGTCACGTGGTTTGTGTAAACCTCAACTAGTTCCCGGAAGTGATTGACAATGGATTAGAATGCATTAAATAGGCTACTGTTCAATGATAGACAGAGCCACGATTTGGGGTAATTGACAGTCAATAAATGCATTGATATACAATATGACACAGTGTAATTATTGTGTAAACTATGTAGTTATCCTACCATTACAACAATATTAAATTAAATTCCAGACCTTATATCTTAGCCTGCTATATAAGGTGGCCTTTTTTCCGCCCTTTTACGTGTCACTTAATATTAATTTCTGTACAAAATCAAGACGGGAGATTCTTTAGAAAACGCAATTGCACCCACCCCATAAGTGTATCTAAATTATCGCTATATAAAATAAATGACCTCGTACAGTGACTCGAAAAGCTGTAAACAGTGTTTTTGAGACTGCGTGTAGCCTACAAAAGCGCATGGAGCTCCTGTGAATTTTGATTTTGCAACGAGAAACTGTAACACAGCTAGTCTAACATTACTTGTTTGAGTTTTCTACCCCGCGTTTCCTCTGGTAGTCACTGATCTGAGCTAATGAGCGAATTACCTAGCCAAGCCTAGCCTATCGTCGCGGGAGAATAAAAAAAGTTTAAAAGTTTTTTAACATCTCCAGTGTAATGGTGGGCATTCTAAGTTAACCGTAGCATTAGGCCTATCTATTTAGTAACCCCATGGTAATGCGAGTGATCATAATAAAATATAAAATGTGACATTTAAGTCCTTCTATAAAATACCAGGCTATGAACTCATAAACATGAACAGCATTTTGTCATCGTTTGTCATTCACCGTGCTGTGAACAGCATTAAGAGCTTGAGATTCAGACAGGTGAGCACCTGGGAATGGTGTGCATCGTGTCAGAAAATAGCAATTTGATCAGTGATCATGCATCATCAGCGCAAGCTTGGTTTGAAACTTTCTGGGGATGGGGATTTTACACGATCCTTCATCACTGGGCTAGTGTGCCCTGCTGTGTTAATATGACCGTGCTGATGCTAACAGCTGCAGCTCCCTCAAATCTAGGTTCTCTCATGCATATTAGGCTAGCTTTTGCCAATGAAAATGAATGCAAAATAAAAAAAACAGTCCTGCTCCTAACTGAAGAAACGTTTACGTTACCAACAATGTTAACAACAAACTCAGTTTCACTGCTGCAAGTACAAAGTTGGCTGTAAATATGCTTCGCCATATTTAACGAACCAGCTAGCTTTGTGATAACAAAATCTTACCTTTTATGTGTTTAGTCCACTGAAAGTTATCCACATAACGATTAAATCCACAGTTATGGAGGAATTGTTTTGGGGAAGCAGTTGCACTTTATCCCACTTTTGCTGCCCTTTTTAAAATTAAACCACTTAAATCCATAGCCTAGATGAGCATTGTGCATAACGTTACAACTATGTTGACATGATGGTAGCAGCTAAAGCTAAATTCCCAAGACACGTCACGTCATAAAAGTTGTAGGCTACAAACGCAAAAACTTAATGACAGCTCGTTTGTGGTGTTGCCTAGTGCTGCCTAATTGAAATGGTATAGGCAAGGTTTATCTTATATTAGGTTATTATGTGTGGCCAGTGGTGGAATGTAACGAAGTACAAATACTTCGTTACTGTACTTAAGTAAATTTTCCACGTATTTGTACTTTACTTAAGTAAAATTTATATTGCATACTTTTGACTTTTACTTCGTTACATTTTACAGCAATTATCTGTACTTTTACTCCGCTACATTTCTACAACACCATAGTTCCTTTTTACGATACATTTTATGATCAGTTTTTTTTTTCTCTCTGACAAACACGTTTGTTTTACCGGGGGGTTGCTACCAAATATTCTGGAGCGCTACGTGCATTCTTAGAAACATAAGCTTCTAGTCTAGACCAGGCAAAGCGTGAGCTTGTAGCCATCTGCATTCAGTAGGCTATATTCACCAGACCCATGGCTACACTGTACATGCAACTGTGTTCTGTGCCTTTCTCTGTCTGTTATCTGCAGCGTTAGGGCCTCCTCTCCGATGAGATTGCTATCCGCGGATCAGCGAAGTTACAGGCTATGCCCATGCTTCTGTCACACGTCTGATCATTTGCGGCACAAATGAATGGTAGACTATTAATGAACCGGTGGCCAGAAAAAACTTAACATTTTCCAGATTAGGAAATATTCCTTATTTGTGTGTGATTAAATAAAGATGCATAGCCTACAATTGGGGGGTAGTAACGCGAGCGCTCATTCAATGTCTGTGCGTCTGCGCAAGTGAAACTGAACTTAATCATAAAGACACCTTTCTCAGCAACTTTTCTGTTCAATCAGCATAATTGGCATTACGATCCACCCGACGTTTCCCTTGTCTACCCCGTTAAACTTCAGGCTCTCGTGTTTTGCTGAATGATATTACTCAGCAGATCACCCTAGTAGATAACCAGAATTACAGTCTCTAGAATTGTAGGTCAGAATGTAAACTGGGCCACAGATGGTAAGCACAATTGCATTAACTTAAAACTATCTAGTCGAGTATAACCTAAAACTAGCTTAATTAAAATGCCACAGCCCATACTGATTTTTCCTTTTAGAATATAGATATTAAGAGAATAAATCATTATGCAAATACTTTTACTTTTAATACTTAAAGTACATTTAAAAGCAGGTACTTTTTACTTTTACTTAAGTAGGGTTGTCATTGTGGTACTTTTACCACTTTTAGTAAATATTTCTCTGTGTATTTGTACTTTTACTTAAGTACTGAGGTTCAGTACTTCCTCCACCACTGTGTGTGGCACATTTATTGGGCTTTAGCCTCTTTTAATTTATTTGATAAGGAACTGATAAAAACTGAGCAGCAGAAAAGCTGTCAAAGTCGACACATAAATAGTTTATTATTATAATAAGGTTATTAATACTATTACTTTATTACTATTACTATTGTTACTGTTAATATTATTATTCGGATGAGCCAATAATGTAAATCTGAGTCTGAAATGTTGGCTACAAACAGTCTCTAACTGCACTGCTGCTATTATAAATTGTTAACTTTCGGGAACTATTTGAGGCTTCCATTAGCCGCCATTGTTGAAAAAAATGGAACATTAGCGTCAATGGAGTTGTCGCAACTCTACCTTTATATGGCTCTGGCACAAATGATAGCCTAGGGCAAAGAGAATGGACACCTCAACATAAGGATAGGTCTACATTAGAAGATGATGATTGGTGTAAACTTTGTCACACGACGTGATGAGGCATAAAAAAAAAAAAAAAAGTTTGGTTCCTGTTGGTTGTCAGTTGAGGCCATGGGTCGGGGTCGGGGTCGGTAGGGATTTTTTATTTTTTTTTCCCAGTGGCAGTAAGGGATAGGTACAAAATCAGTCCCTCCAGGATTTCACGAGGTTTTTTGAGACTGTTTCGACCTAAAATGCCTGGATGGAAGTTGCGGTGTTTATAGCTGTTTCTTGTGGAGAAATTGCGGGAGGAAGTGAAAATTGCAAAAATAGTTGCGATTTTTTTTTTTTAAATTTAGGGCAATTAAGGTTAGTAAGACCAAAATCACACTGATAATCTTGATGCTTATTAAAAAAGGATAATCAAAGGTAAACAGTAAGGATTACAGAAAATCAAAGTAGGCCTACTTTATTTGTGAAAATGCTTTGACTGAGGTAATTCACAAAGCAGTATAACCTTTCGTAGAACTGTCCAAAAAAGACTAAAGAGATGGCATCATGTCATATGTTTCAATACATTCATATATTTTGTAATTCATATTAAGTTCATATCTTTTTAATAATTCATAGTCTGTTGCCTGCATAATTACTAATAGCCAAGTAAGTATCTAGTAATTTCATATTGATGTAAACTATTTGACTACACTTCTGTTTAATGTCATTACATTGGTGGTGTATGTCTAATTGACTGCCTGCCCCTTTAAGGACGTGAGAGTAACCTAATTACATTTCTGAGTGGATTGGAAGGCTTGCATCTCACTGTGTTCGGCTACAAGTGTAAATCACTTTTTGCATAGAGCATTACGATATGTGGATGCAATTGGGAATGTCTTCTATGTCATTAGTTAAAATAAATGTTAAAAAAAAACAACTCGAATGAAATCATTCTTGGATCATAGAAGAGGTAAATGTCTTGCAATTTTATTAATTTCTATGATTTTGGTAGCACTACTCAAACTAAGCCCACAAGCTAGCAAACATGACATAGGCTAAAAGGACATATCCAGGTAAACGTTCGCCAATGGGTTGCATAGCCTACTCAAATGTCAGTAAACCAAGTAGGCCTTAATTAACTTACTTTCATAGCCTAGGTAGGTAGGTTAGCAACACCAGGTTGAGAGATGCAAGTAAGCAGATCATTAACGTTAGCCTTCTATTTATTGTCATCAAAACTGCAGAGGAACGAACACGTTAGGGCAGTCTTTGGTGTCATATGCAGAAGGTGCAGAAGTAAGTGTGCCATCTGGCTCAATATTCTGCGCGAGGGACTGTTGTGGTAGGTGAAATTTCACGGTCAAAATACAATGATTGGTCAAATTTGCGAAAAAGTTGTGGTGTTTGGACAAAATTGCGAGTGCCTTGGTAAGTGACGAAAACAATCGTCTTCGTGAACAGCTGTGCATAGGCTACTTTGTAAAAGAGAGAATACGCTCATCCCTATACATAACGCAAGGGGTAATTAATGTAATTATAGTTCGCCTTTTATTTGTGGATTTATTTAATGTAGCCTAGACTATTTAGTGTTATTTCTTCCCCAAGCTCATAAAATAAATTTGGGTCGCACATAAATTGACAGGGTCGGTCGGAAACCGGAACCCAATAATATTTTTTTTTTTATGCCTAAGCAGTTCTGGCGCTTAAAAACGCAACGTTCCATTCAGTCATAAATCATTCAAACGTAGGCCTAGTGCTCGTCATGAAAAGAAAACAGCAGCTTAATATTTTTCAGGTGTTTAACAGTAGGCCAAGGCGCACTGTATCAGTTATGCCGTAGGCAGTGAGATTATTAGGCATTGCATCCTGTCACTCATCGCAGTTCGGGTTGATAAGATTCAGTTAATGCGAGTATGGGTCGTCTCAAAGTTTGGGACAACCAAACAGCAGAGTAGGCAAAACAAATCCTACTTGTTAGGTTACCAATAGCTGTCTTTTCTCTAGGCCTGGGCCTATCGGAAATCGCGACATAAGCTCATTGGTTTCTTTTTTTCTTTTCTTTCTTGTTTGCGTGTTGGGTAGTGAAGCGATAATGCATTTAAATCAATGTACACCAGAGCCGATATGGCCAGCCCTGATCTGCTGCTCTGTAAGGTATTTCTGTCCCACCCAAATTTGCTGAACTACTTGCGAAGTAGCCTATTCATCACAGACATCACATGTATCACACGAAAGAGCTTTTTCTCAGCCTTTAAACGATGTTGGTGGTTAGTTGTTGTGGTAAACGGTTCGCGAGAAAAGTAGGCTAACTTTAATTTAATCATATTTTCTGCACCCATCTACCTACCCATTCATCTTGGCTTCGCTAACTTTGCCTCAACACATGACAAACCATATATCAGAATAAACAGCAGACCTTACCGAACACAAAGGTGTAATTAAAGTTTAAAGTTTTAATTAAAGTTTAAAGCACTCCCCTGTACAGCCATTCCAGAGTAATCCGGTTTTAAATTTGCAGCAATGTCTATATGCATGTCTCCAACTTTGGGGTTCACAATGTGTTTAAATTGTTCAATAGGCCTACATGATTTTATAACAGGCCAAATACAAAATAAATGTTACAAATATCGCCTAGACAGCCTATCTGTAAACATTACAATCAGAGATTATACATATAGGGCAGACCGACACTCATGAGTTCATGCTTTGTTTTATCACTGGATTTTAGGATAGCCTACTATGGCAACCGATTGCATTCCGAGCTACAGTCAACTCTAGCAGGCATTACATGACTGGAGGGTCGGGTGGGTGCGGATGTTAAAAAACCTTAACCGCGCAAAACTCGATCCACACATATCCAGGCAGGTCCACGCCTATCGCATGGTTTAGACTCGATGATTTCAGTATGTGGGGATTTTTTCGGTCGCAATTGGTTTGCACATTTTTAGAAGTGGTGGGGACAAAATTCAAATTATAAATACATATCCCCCCCGTAATCTACACGTATGGTCTGTAGACTTAAATTGGTAGAATATGTCTTGTCTCCACCGTGGGATAGTGAGAAACGTAATTTCGATCTCTTTGTATGTCTTGGCATGTGAAGAAATTGACAATAAAGCAGACTTTGATTATTGAAAGGCCACAGTTAGTGTGAGTGTGTGTGTGTGTGTGTTCCTGTGACGAGCATATTGTACGAGCATATTGTACCTTGCTGAAGTGTGTGATCTGTATGTGTGTGCGTGCGTGTGTGCGTGCGTGCGTGCGTGTGTGCCGTACCTTGCTGAAGCGGTTGGACCAGGAAGAGAACTGGCGGATCTCCAGGGACGACTCTTCATCGTTAGTCTCCTCATCCTCGTCTGAGCCCAGGTGGTGGTAGCGCTCAGTCCGCGCTGCAGAGTGACCAGAACAACAAGTCAGTCACACACACACACCAGTCAGTCATCCCTTTAAAACCACAGTGCACAAGCACACACACACACCACACCAACACGAGTCAGTTTATCCTGTAAAACCACAGTGCACACACACACACACACACTCACACCAACACCAGTCAATCATCCCTTTAAAACCACAGTGCACACACACACACAAACCACACCACACCACCACCAGTCAGTCATCCCTTTAAAACCACAGTGCACACACACACACACCACACCAACACCAGTCAGTCATCCCTTTAAATCCACACAGTGCCGGAGGTCAGTTATGCCTTTAATATATGTAAGGGATAATGCCCGACGAGGTGTCCATTATCAGAAATAAATGGACGACGCAGAGGTGTGAACCGTTTATTTCTGATAATTGATGCATCGAAGGGCATTATCCCGTTTATACCCTGGTCACTTACGAAATAAATAAATATGAAATCAATTATTAATACTAAATGAGTTTTAGAGCTAAAATCGTTAGTTTTTTCAGCTGTTTATCGCAACGCTGTGGAATGTTGATAAGTCATAGGTTGTAACGTATTTAGTCTCCGTTGCCTTGGTTACCAACTAGCGTTTGAGCCAGCGCAGTGATTTAGAACTGTCATCAGGCAATTCGAACGGAACGTCTTTTTATATAGGTGTAGTATATCACTTTTTAAACGACACCCTTTTCAACCTAGACCATGGTATAACCTCAGATATCCTTTGCCAATTATTTTAAAAATGGCAAAAATACCTCTATGTGTTTGATTTAATGTGTGTGTGTTATGGGGAGTCACTGCTGTTCAGCTGGTGGTCAGTGTGTGTGTGTGTGTGTGTGTGTGTGTGTGTGTGTGTGAATGACTGACTGTCCAAGTAGCTAGTGGTCAGTGTGTGTGTGTGTGTGTGTGTGTGTGTGTGTGTGTGTGTGTGTGTGTGTGAGAATGACGTACTGTCGAAGTAGCTAGTGGTCAATGTGTGTGTGTGAATGACGTACTGTCGAAGTAGCTAGTGGTCAGTGTGTGTGTGTGTGTGTGTGTGAGAATGACGTACTGTCGAAGTAGCTAGTGTCGTCCTCAGACTCGAGCTGAGGGACGAACTCGGCCTTTTGCCGCAGCAGACTGTTCCAGTCCAGACGAGAGAAGAAGGGATGCTGCTTCACCTCCCCAGCGCCACCTACAGGGAGGCCAGAGGAGAGACATGGAGATGGAGAAGAACGCACAGAAACAGAGCATTGTGATAACCATGGAGACGGAGAAGAACGCACAGAAACAGAGCATTGTGATAACCACACAAGTATTAACGTTTTTCATGTGACGTATTCTAGGTTCTATAGCTTTGTTTACATCCACCTGGTAGGCAAGGGCCAAGTTGAACCCATTGAACATCGTTGTCTGCAGCTGCCTCTCAGTAGGCTACATCTCTGTATTTCAAAAATGTCAACATTTCAGGCATCAATAAAGGTGATGATGAAACGTTATCCCATTGTTCAATATTTGCCTACAATAAAACACACACAGTTGCTGATCTTTTGTGTTGCTTATGCTGCTTGTTGCTGTCTTCATTTGGTGGACAGAATGCTACAATCCATAGGCTACTAAATAAAGCTGTCTTCATAAGGTAACTGTAAACGTTAGGGCTGTAACGATACACCAACCTCACATTTCGGTTTGTATCATGATTTTTGACTCACGGTTCTTTACGAGCCGAGATACGAACCTCGAATCTTTCTTTTTTTGGAGTGGGGGGGGGGGATACTGAATATCTGATATTAGCCTATAGCCTAGGCCAGGGGTCGGAGAGCCACTTTTACCAAATTCATTATTTTTTTCATCTCAGAAGAGCCACATAAAGACGGTTACAAGAAAAAGTTTGGATATTTTGGATACTGAATATCTGATATTAGCCTATAGCCTAGGCCAGGGGTCGGAGAGCCACTTTTACCAAATTCATTATTTTTTTCATCTCAGAAGAGCCACATAAAGACGGTTACAAGAAAAAGTTTGGATATTTAACGTACAGTTACTTTCATTCAACAGAGGATTTTTAAATAGCCTAAAAATAGCCTACATTTTCTACTAGTTTTAATGTGCAAGTAACTTGAAATGTAAAGTGGAATGACAGAAGTATAGGCCTTAGGCTTCCCATGTAGGCTAAACACCACCCCCTATTTTTCCAGTGTCCTTTGGTATGCAAAGTAACATCATAGTTAACAACACAACACTCAATTTTCGTTGACATGTCATTGGCGAAATTGAACATTAGGCCTACCAGAGATTAGATTTGGTGATGGCCTTTGAGTCTGGCTGGCTCATATTCAGTGAGGTGAAGTTTCATGGAAGAATTGAGGCCTTTCACCATTTAAAGGCAACTCCATGCAAAACTGTGATAACGCCAACTAAATACCATGTCATTGTGTTGGCGTTATGGATGTGACAGTTTTGCGCGGAATTGCCCTTAAACGTGAGCGCAGGTTTGTCTTTATATTTTTCATTTGTGAGAACGATTTCTTACATGCAAGTGGAACCGAACAGGGTTAACACAGCAATAACTCGTTGCAGTGTGCGATATATAACAGGCAGTTCATTTCGCGTTTTCAGAATCAGTCTTCGGATGGAAACTTTCCCATTTCAGCCTTGTGTTTGCGCTCGCAAGCTGTGGTCGCTGACGTTTCCTTTTTGACATTTTCCTTATCTAGCCTACAGCAAGTGCACACATCAACAATAACAATTAAAGTGTTCTCGTTGACTGAAATGGAGGGAAATCTGTGATTTTGTTTGATATTGACATGGCAACGAACCGCGAATGTAACAATATTGTGCAGCTACGGTTACGGAGTCAAGTGAGGTGGAAAGTTATATAAATTACTCAGATAGACTTACAATATTACATTTTGAAAATTAACAAACTAAAATAAAATACATTTTAATTAAATACTCATTCATTATTTTCAAAAGCTGAGCCGCATCAGAGGGATCAAAGAGCCGCATGCGGCTCCGGAGCAGCGGGTTGCCGACCCCTGGCCTAGGCCTACATATCATGGTTGGTAGGTAGGTGGTGGTTTAATATAGTTGGCTTGAGGCATAGTTGATGATAACTGGCAGTTGGAATGGCTGAACACAACTGTTTCAAAATAAAAGTCCTCACTACAATAATTCCCTAATTAATAATTTAACCATTTAAACTACAACTTTTAACTGTTCAGCCATTCCAACTGCCAGTTATCATCAACTATGCCTCAAGCCAACTATATTAAACCACCACCTACCTAGCAACCAACATAGCAAGTTTCCATAGCAACCAACATGATTATACTAGCAAATCACTATAGTAACTCCTTTATTTCTGATAGTAGCCACCATGGATAACCTAGCAACAACCTAGCAACAACCTCAACTACCCTAGCAACAACCTATCAACCACTTCCACGATTACAACCTAGCAACCAACATGATTACCCTAGCAACCAGCATAGCAACCATCGTAACTACCATAGCAACAGCCTAGCAACCACCTCAAGTACCCTAGCAACAGCCTAGCAACCATGTCAAATACTCTAGCAACAGTCTAGCAACCACTTCCAGTTACAACCTAGCAACCAATGTAGCAACCAATGAGATTAACCTAGCAATCAGCATAGCAACTACCACAACTAACCTAACAACAGCCTAGCAACAACCTCAAGTATCCTAGGAACAACCCATCAACCCCTTCCACAATGACAACCTAGCAACCAACATGATTACCCTAGCAACCAACCTAGCAACCACTTGAGTTACTATAGCAACCATCTTAATGACCCTAGCAACAACTTAGCAACCACCACTATGTCAACTTAGCAACCACCATAGCAACCAACATGATTACCCTAGCAATTATCATAGCAACCACTTTATTTTGCATAGCAACCAGCATATGTTCCCTAGCAACAACCTAGCAAGCATCTAAATTGTCATAGCAACAACCTAGCAACCACAACTACATTACATTCTCTTTTGCATACTTCCAACATGGCCGCCACCCACTTTATGACGTCAGGTGGCGACACCTAATTGAGTCATTGCATCACAGATCATGTAAGGAGCTTCTACCCCAACAACTATCTGTGGACATTGTGTGTGTGTGTGTGACCTGCCTGTTCCCAGTCGCTCCAGGGGACTCTGTCTAAGAAGACGGGTGATGAGATCCTGTGCGTCCACAGGCAGGGCATCGTCCCCATCTGGCCAGATGATCTCATCTACACACACACACACACACACACACACACACACACACACACACACACACACACACACACACACACACACACACGCACACGTAAATCCAGTTACACAAACTGGGTTATGCAATGTCAAAGGCTTCAGACGTCAGGCTCCAGCCTGCTAGGGCATCTGGAGGATCTCTGTGTGTGTGTGTGTGTGTGAGTGAGTGTAAGAGAGTGAGAAGGAGAGAGCGAAAGTGTGTAAGTGTGTGTATGTCTGAAAGATTTAGTTCACTGTATGTAGTCAATATATTCACGTACAGCATCATGAGTGTGTATCTCTCCTAGTTTGATAGGTGTGTTATGTGTTTGTGTGTGTGTGTGCGTATGTGTATGTGTGCGTGTGTGTTCCGTGTGTGTGTGTGTTTGTGTGTGTGTGTGTGTCCGTGTGTGTGTGTGTCTTACCACTGACCACCTGTCCAAACAGCTCCTCGGGCGTGTCTCCAAAGAAGGGCACACACCCCACCAGGAGCTCGTACAGGATGACGCCCATGGCCCACCAGTCCACTGGCTTGCCGTAGCCCTGCCGTAGGATCACCTCCGGGGCGATGTACTCAGGGGTTCCACACACCTGCACACACCACATGCACACGCACATACACACACACACGCACATACACACACACAGATTCAACTCACAGTGACATTACAAAGGAACTCATTTACTCAATTTACTCTAAATAATAAAAGAGCTTTAGCGACATGCTGTTCATCCTTTACGCATAGACAGCAATGGCACATTTCAGCCTTTACAATTAATAATCAACCTGACAAATTACAGCAGAATACAGCCAAGAACGTCAGGTGTGTTTAGGTGAGCACAGCAGGTGTGTTTCCCACCGGGGGCCTGTACTACGAAGGGAGCTTAACCTACCCAGATGTAACCCAGGGTTACTTTGTTAAACCGGGGTTGACAAAACCTGGTTATCTTAAGTGGTGTTAATCGGTACTACGACGCTGATTATGAAGTTGATTTGTTGAGCCAGGGTTAACCTAATTGGAGTTTGTGCGCGTTCACATAAAAGGGGCGGGTTGCAGCGCAAGTCACCACTTTCAATGATGACGCGATCACCTTATTTTACGGATGAGGAATGCACAATTATTATGACAAGTTATGAGGAATTAAAACCCACTCTATGACAAAAATAAAATACGTCGGCAGTGAACAAAGCAAGTCAAGGCTGTTGGCAACGTATTGCAGATCGGGTAGCCTAAATGCCTAAAAGTATTTATTCCCACATGTTCTTCAAATATGTGTTACGGAGGATTAGTAGCTTGCGGAATGTCTGAAATGATCATTAAATAGCCTATTTTGAGTTCATAGAAAGGCCTACAGATGCAACCCAATTCAGAAGTGGGCATATAGATTACAGTAATAAGGATAATTGAATGTTTAAGTAGCCCCCATTGACTGATTTAGCGTATGCCTAATCCTGTGAACATTTCAGATGCAACACCATTGCCAAATGCACATGGCAGCAGGTGAAAATGAAACACAAAAACATTATTCAGAATAGTAGGTTTATATAGTTATAGCTTGCATTAATATTTCTTAATTATGAAAACATGTAGGCCTAGCTTATAGCCTTCACTTGGCCTCTGTTTTACAGCTAACAAGAAAAAGATGTCTTTGAATACTACTGTAGGAGGAAAGGCACCAGAGTGTTTTACAGTAGCAGAGGAGTTGGCCATCGCAAATAATAGTGGAAGGCCGATTATGGAGGGGGTTGAGGGAGGCTTTCGGTCGGATTCTGGTGCTGTGGAAATGTGTAGCCTTTATGTGCAGGGTACAGTAATATGACATTAAATTCAACAAGTTTGTTAAAATTGTGATTTTAATTTATTAGGCCTACTGTAGGCTATGTCCGATTTATTTTAGGCTATTCTTGCTCAGATTTTCAGCATACTGTAGGCCTATGTCCGATTTATTTTCGGACATACAGTATTCTTGCATCACCGATGGAATACATGAATGTCCACGTACGGGCATTGCTATGAGACGTCTTCCTAGATCATCTGACAAAGATAACGAATTCCCTTGGCTGACAATATATATCTTCATAGAGAATATCGTCCGGGTAGGCTATATATATTTTCTGGCGGTCTCTAAAACCCCTCGCCCTGCGAAGAGAGTCCCTCACGATTTGCGCTCCAATGTCGTATGGATCATCCAGGTACGCCGACATGTCTCGGGAGAAATTGTTAGTGGAGGGGTGGTACTTATAAAGGGTGTGGTTAACGGAAACCTCGGGTTAACCAAGAACATAACCTGGTCGGAGCAGGTTTAAGATGCAGCGTAAATTGCCATGGCAGCATACCTCGGTTAAAACCTACCTTTTGTAGTACGGGTTAATCGGGAAGTTACGCCACACGTGATCAAGTTACTCTCGAAGTTACCCAGATAAGCCAGTAACCCCGCTTCGTAGTACAGGCCCCGGGTGAGCACGTCAGGTGTGTTTAGTGAGCACGTCAGGTGTGTTTAGTGAGCACGTCAGGTGTGTTTAGGTGAGCATGTCAGGTGTGTTTAGGTGAGCACGTCAGGTGTGTTTCCCACCAGGTGGGCACGTCAGGTGTGTTTAGGTGAGCACGTCAGGTGTGTTTAGGTGAGCACATCAGGTGTGTTTAGGTGAGCACGTCAGGTGTGTTTCCCACCAGGTGAGCAGTACCTGTTTGTCGATGAACTCGCGCGTGTCCATCTCCATGTGGCCCTCGTACAGGTTGGTGGTCATGTTCATCAGGCCGATCTTGGACAGGCCAAAGTCCGTCAGCTTGATGTGCCCCATGGAGGTGATAAGCAGGCTGGCCGAGGAGACAGGATGGACAGAAGTCATTAACATACACAAACAAACAAACACAAACAAACAAACAAACATAAACAAACATACACATGCTCTAGGATGGAGATGATATTCATTAGCATACACAAACAAACAAATAAACACAAACAAACATACACATGCTCTAGGATGGAGATGATATTCATTAACATACACAAACAAACAAATAAACACAAACAAACAAACACACACATGCTCTAGGATGGAGATGATATTAAAGAAGCCCTATGCAGGTCTAGTTATTCCTTCGCTGTTTCTGGGTTTTCGCCTGATTTGGGCTCGCATTTTTCACGACATAGCCCCCTCTGCAGCATCGGTAGCAAGTGACTGCTACGCTAAACCCCCACTAGCTAGCGAGCTAGCCATCAATAAACCAAGCTAAACACATAGGGCTCACAATAAAACGGTCGAGCAAACACATTGTTCAAGAGACTATCAAATCACATTACAAAAACGAAGTTCACCCAAGGGTAGGCTTGTAGCATCCGCCACATAAATGGCCATATTATAATATAAGACAAGTCTTATTTATTTTTGTAAAATATAACAGATTTGTTAATTGTTTCTTCATGTGGAACAGGCCTAACTCTCACTGTAAAAGTTGCCTTTTCTTTATAATGTACTGTTTAAAAAACCTGGCCAGGTAGTATTGAGCTCTATAAGCTCCGTTTCTCTCTAACCATCTTTATAGTTCGCTAACTATCCTGATGACTATGGGCGTAAGTCAGTGATCCAGGGCGAGTATAGTCAAAACAGACGATAGGGTCTAGAACTGTCACTCACCCTTCCACACTCACTCTCACCCACTTTTCCTGTTCTGGCCCTATGGCTGCGCTCTCGGAGAATCACATGTTTGTTTTTTAAATGGGACACGGGAAGAAAGCCGGGAGAAAAGAATGAATGAAGGAACAGGGGTAGAAGGCGAGCGGCGCTTCTGATAACCTCCTTTAGCCTACTTTAGCCTAGCCTCCTTTAGCCTAGCCTCCTTGTGAGAAACTGAACTTTATCGTTCTCACTACCTCATCCGCGTTGCCCTGCAAGCGCAGACACGAGAGAAAGAGACTCATTTGTTCGCACACACACGCACACAGTTCCCCACTGCGTCCCTCTTTGAATGTAAAATGTTTTGTTTGTGATGTTAAGTGTTGTTGCATGTTCGGTGGGCTTTGGGTTATACAAGAGATGTACGGGGGCTTTTATTGTTGGTGTCGGGTGTTTGCCGCCGGTTTGGCGTTCGTTCACGCTGTAAACCAATTGTTTGGTTTGCGGCGATTCCGCTCATTCATTCATTCACTCATCATTCAGTCATTACCAACTTCATTCTTGTCAATAACAATTACATAGTGTGGTACCCACTAGCTTGTCATCCATTTGCCATGTCATATTGTCTGTATAGTGCCCATAATCTGGTTAACGCATACATCTACTCACAACACTTCCTGACGCTCCGACCTCTGTCACTGTCCCATTGCGGAAGCGCGCTCCGCGCCGGGACAGGTTATTTTAAAATATTCTGCAGGGGTAGGGAGCAGGGCATTATGCTACAGGGGTGTTTAGGATATTCTTTTGGTGGTTTTGTTTCTTTATGCCTTGTGGTTAGGTACATATTTATAACAGACATATGTTTTGTTCATTATATACTTTTCGGTTGTTTTCTATATCATTGTTATGTTGATTTGTTATGTATTAGTGAGCCCTATTCTGAGTACTTCCCTAGCTCAATGGTGTGCCTCAATTATCCCCATTTGACAGTAATAGCTGGGGCTATTTAATGGGGTAGCTCAGTTCCCAAAGGGTGCGTAGTAGGTGAAGGACTCTCCTGTTGTGAGGCAGAGTAAGTTATGTGTTATGCTGATACTTTGGACTATGCATTGTTTGTGCTATCTTTGTTTGTTTTTGGTAGGGAAAAGTATTTTGTTTATTAGTGTTGCTATTTTTGAATATGGTGAAAAAATAAATAATTCAAATTAACAGAAGCTACATCCAACCTCTCCTGCAAGTGCCGTTTTCTCCATCTCCACCTAAAACTCACAATCCAACACGTGGGGTGACCGCCCGGTCGCTCACACTCCTTTAGCCTCCTTTAGCCTACTTTAGCCTAGCCTCCTTTAGCCTACTTTAGCCTAGCCTCCTTTAGCCTAGCCTCCTTTAGCCTACTTTAGCCTAGCC
>NC_055968.1:37585482-37625482 GCF_018492685.1 Alosa sapidissima | reverse complement strand
TGTGTGTGTGTGTGTGTGTGTGTGTGTGTGTGTGTGTGTGTGTGTGTGTGTGTGTGTGTGTGTGTGTGTGTATGTGTGTGTGTTTAGTATATGGGAGATGATGTGTGTGTGTGTGTGTGTATTTAGTATATGGGAGATGAAGTGTGTGTGTGTGTGTGTGTGTTTAGTATATGGGAGATGATGTGTGTGTGTGTGTGTGTGTGTGTTTAGTATATGGGAGATGAAGTGTGTGTGTTTAGTATATGGGAGATGAAGTGTGTGTGTGTGTGTGTGTTTAGTATATGGGAGATGATGTGTGTGTGTGTGTGTGTTTAGTATATGGGAGATGATGTGTGTGTGTGTGTGTGTGTGTGTGTACATATTAGTGTGTGTGTGTGTGTACATATTAGTGTGTGTGTGTGTGTGTGTGTACATGTGTGTGTGTGTGTGTGTGTCTACATATTAGTGTGTGTGTGTGTACATATTAGTGTGTGTGTGTACATATTAGTGTGTGTGTGTGTGTGTGTGTACATATTAGTGTGTGTGTGTGTGTGTGTGTGTGTGTGTGTGTGTCTACATATTAGTGTGTGTGTGTGTACATATTAGTGTGTGTGTGTGTGTGTGTACATATTAGTGTGTGTGTGTGTGTGTGTGTACATATTAGTGTGTGTGTGTGTGTGTGTGTGTCTACATATTAGTGTGTGTGTGTGTGTGTGTGTGTGTGTACATATTAGTGTGTGTGTGTGTGTGTGTGTACATATTAGTGTGTGTGTGTGTGTGTGTGTTAGCTTCTCTACCTTCCACATACTCCATGACCATGCACAGGTGTCTGCGGGTCTCAAAGGAGCAGAACATGCTGACCACGAAGGGGTTCTCTGCGAAGGTGAGGATGTCGCGCTCCACGAACACCTGCTGGATCTGGTTCCGCAGAATCAGGTTCTGACGGTTGATCTTCTTCATGGCAAAGCGCTGACGGGTCTCCTTGTGCCGCACCAGATACACCGCCCTGGAGCCAGCACACACACACACACACACGCACACGCACACACACACGCACACGCGGACACACGCATAGACACACGCACACAGACACACACACACCGTTAACTAAAGACCAAGCCATCAGTTATGTTTACATTCCATTCTATGAGTATGTTCATGATTCATGCTTATTTACGTTTATGTTACAATGTTTATTTACGTTAATGTTTATCACAATGTTTATTTATGTTAATGTTTATCACAATGTTTATTTATGTTTATGTTTATCACAATGTTTATTTTCAAATATATTTCTAGTGTGTCAGAGGACTATGTAAGGGTCCCCTGACATGTCTGATCATTTTAATATTGGTCTTTGCTGTCTGAGTGCATGCTTCTCAGATGTGAAAGACTACATTACCCATAAGCCCCATTACTGATGAGTTTGATGGTCTCAAAATCACTCTCCAGCGGCTTCCTCCGAGACGGGGTGAGCAGCAAGCGGTTCTGCTGTGGGAGGGAAAGAGAGAGACCGAGAGAGAAAAAGAGAGAGAGAATAGAGACAGAGGAAGAAAGAAAGAAAGAAGAGAGGAGAAGAGGAGAGATGGCGAGGAGAGGAGGAGAGAGGAGGGGAGAAGAGAGGAGAGGAGAGAGATGGAGAGAAGAGAGGAAAGAAGAGGAGAGGAGGAGAGAGGAGGAGAGGAGAAGAGAAGAGAGGAGAGGAGAGGAGGAGAGGAGGAGAGAGGAGGAGAGAAGAGGAGAGAAGAGGAGAGGAGAGGAGAGGAGGAGAGAGGAGGAGAAGAGAGGAAAGAAGAGGAGAGGAGAGGAGGAGAGGAGAGGAGAGAAGAGGAGAGGAGAGGAGGAGAGAGGAGGAGAGAAGAGGAGAGAAGAGGAGAGGAGGAGAGAGGAGGGGAGAAGAGGAGAGAGGAGGAGAGAAGAGGAGAGGAGAGGAGAGGAGAGGAGGGGAGGAGAGGAGAGGAGAAGAGAGGAGAGGAGAGGAGAGGAGAGGAGAGGAGGAGAGGGGAGGAGAGGAGAGGAGGGGAGAGAGGAGGAGAGGAGAGGAGAGGAGAGGAGGGGAGAGGAGGGGAGAGAGGAGGAGAGAGGAGGAGAGGAGAGGAGAGGAGAGGAGAGGAGGAGAGGAGAGGAGAGGAGAGGAGAGGAGAGGAGAGGAAAGAAGAGGAGAGGAGGGGAGGAGAGGAGAGGAGGAGAGGAGGAGAGGGGAGGAGGAGAGGGGAGGAAGAGGAGAGGAGGAGAGAGGAGAAGAGAGGAGGAGAGGGGAGGAGGAGAGGGGAGGAAGAGGAGAGGAGGAGAGAGGAGAAGAGAGGAAAGAAGAGGAGAGGAGAGGAGGAGAGGAGAGAGGAGGAGAGAAGAGAAGAGAGGTGGAGAGGAGAGAGGAAAGAAGAGGAGAGGAGAGGAGGAGAGGAGAGGAGAGGAGAGGGGAGGAGAGAGGAGGGGAGAGGAGAAGAGAGGAGAGGAGGAGAGGAGAGGAGGAGAGAGGAGGGGAGAGGAGGAGAGGAGACAGGAGGAGAGGAGAGGAGGAGAGAGGAGGGGAGAAGAGAGGAAAGAAGAGGAGAGGAGGGGAGGAGAGGAGAGAGGAGGAGAGGAGAGGAGAGGAGAAGAGAGGAGAGGAGGAGAGGAGAGGAGGAGAGAGGAGGGGAGAGGAGAAGAGAGGAGAGGAGGAGAGGAGAGGAGGAGAGAGGAGGGGAGAAGAGAGGAGAGGAGGAGAGAGGAGGGGAGAGGAGGAGAGAGGAGGAGAGGAGAGGAGACTCTCCACTTAGAGCACGTCTCAGATGGGTCTCAAGAGGAGACTCTCCACTTACTCTCCACTTCACTCTCCACTTAGAGCACGTCTCAGATGGGTCTCATCCACATCTCGGATGAGGTCTTATCTTAAAAAGTAAACACATCTCATGTGTGTCTCACGGACGATGTCTCACCTCTGTGGTCTCCTCCGACTCCACAGCAATGGGGTCGATGGAATCGTACTGGTCCAGCTGCACCATGCCTGCCAAAAGACACAGCACCCAGTCAAACTGTGTTTACATACCATCTATTATAAACACAGCTTACTATACCATCTATTATTATAAACACAGCTTACATACACAGCTTACATACACAGCTTACTATACCATCTATATGATAAATAGGGATGTCACAGGAACATGTATGTCATATGGTTGTAATTAGATGCTTAATATATTCTTCTTCTTGCATATGTACACCAACATGACATTGATAGTTATGACTTGCATATGTACACCAACATGACATTGCATATGTACACCAACATGACATTGATAGTTATGTTTCCTCGAAAAAAAGAAAAAAACTTGAACTGGTGAAGAAAGGGTTGCGAAAACGTTTGTTTTCTTTTTCTGTGGGTCCTTCATAAATTGTGCAGCAAATTATCAGAGAAGTGACAGAAGTACTGGGCATAATTATCAGAGAAGTGACAGAAGTACTGGGCATAATCATCAGAGAAGTGACAGAAGTACTGGGCATACTTTGACCAGCAGTCTCCGCATCCACAGTTTGAGAAACACTATGCTGCATTCGAGCAAAGATTCTAGAAGCCCAGCACAACTCTAAAAAGGAGGACAAATGAGCATCCAGCTCAAGGCTGCGCCGGACGCCGAACAGGGCGTTTAAAATCGGACTGTCCGGCCTAAATCCAGACGTATGGCCACCCTATCGCTAACTGGCTTACCAACTCTTCCTCCCACTCGCTCTACGTATGGCCACCCTATCGCTAACCGGCTTACCAACTCTTTCTCCCACTCGCTCTAAGCAGAATGAGAAGGAAAATGAGTAAGTAGAATGTGACTTTTTTTTATTTGGTTAAGTGGTCCTTAGTCTGAAAAAGTTTGAGAAACACTGAACTATATAATAATCACAGCTAACATACACAACATGCTATACTATCTATGAGCGGGTCGAGGAGGGGTGTGCGGAGGTTTGCGTGCGTACCATCGAGGGGGTCTCGGTTGAGGCCCAGCTGATTGATGATGTATCGGGGGATGTCGGTCTTGATGCCCTGGCCCACCTTGGCGTGGCCCTCCGCAGCCTCTAGCAGGTGGTAGAACTCCTCAGGGTCAAACTCCTGCCAACGCCAATCAGAACACTAGTTAGTGCCAACGCCAATCAGGACGCCAGTTAGTGCCAACGTCAATCAGGACGCCAGTTAGTGCCAACGTCAATCAGGACGCCAGTTAGTGCCAATGCCAATCAGGACGCCAGTTAGTGCCAACGCCAATCAGGACGCCAGTTAGTGGCATCTTGAATTAATCTGTTAATGTTTTTGTTAAATGAACATACAGAGGAGGGGCAGTGGGTCCGTTACGAGAGAGAGCGGGCGGGGCAAGGAAAGGCTGCGTGCATGAAAAGCACAGCTCAATGAAAGGATTTGATCTCATTTCAATAGTACAACATAGAACATTTAGCTCATTTCAATAGTACAACATGGAACATTATTGTGCGGTGGCCAGTGTTGATCTTGTGGAGGCCCGCCACAGATTAGTCAACATATAGGAAACACACCCTGTTTATGACACGACAGCTGCGCATATGTGTGTGTGAGGAAAAAAGATGCACAGCCACAGGCTAGAGGAGGCTCTAGCATGATCTGTGCACACGCATGTTACTTTAAAAGGTCATTCTTAAAAGCATCGATTATACCAAATATGCGGGAAAATTTTGTGCAACCAGGAATAAGGAAGTGGTTACCACTTTGGTTGCCCAGGGCAACTGGGCAACCATTACTGTAGAGCCCTGCCCTAAGCCCTTAAAGACTACAATATAAACAGCATGACTCTGTTTCCAGATTCGATTGTGGAGGAATGTGTTAGAGGGTGACAATTTTTCGGGACTCCTGCGGGTCACGGTATTCCCGCGAGAGTCCTGCGGTACGGGAGTCAATTTCACTGTTGGTAACGTGATGGGGACGGGACGGGCAGAAATCAACGGGAGCGGGCGGGAGGGGAACGGAGCCGGAGATTAAATTACAACATGCGGTGAGTGCACCCAAAGATTGCAGGGCATTTCTAGAAAAGAGAACCACTTACAACTCACAATACGTTTGTTGATTGGCTACTGCTAACCGCAGAGTAGCCTATCAGAGCAATACATAGCAACTGCACTGTTCACAAGCCAATCAATCAGCGTCAGCGAGTACACGAAAACTGAAGGTGTTTTCTATTGCCATATCAACGTGAGCTAATCGCTAACGTTATGGGAGATGCTAGTTTTTGTAACGGCAGGAATAAACAGACATGGTAACAAAATCAATCTAAACATGTGTAGCTTTACTCAACAGCTTAACACTACGATACAGTGTAATTGTCAAGTTGTATGGCTCACTGTGTTCAAAGTCGATCTTAATAACCCTCGTCACCTCTACTATGTGGGGGTTGTTATGGGAAACTAGCTAATAAATGGCAATGCAGCTTTACTGTAGTGAAGTTCGCAAGATTGGAAAGAGGAAATAGCGTTTAGGCCTACATGTCCATTTAAATTATAGCCTTTCTAATGCACTTTTGTGCATTTTAAATCCGAAATAAGATGGAATGTGAGGAGACTGCCATTAACTTTAAAGAGGCCTATCTACAATTGAAACTATCTGTAGCCTAGGCCAGCCTTTCTCAAACTTCTTTGACCTAAGGCCCGGTCATGGCAGACTTTGGGGTCATAGGTCATAGGGCCCGCCTACACGTACCCCCCATTATTATTATTATTATTATTATTATTATGCTATATTGTTAGACATGCACTTTCACTTCAAAGCAGTCAATGTTTAAAGTGCTAACATTGTTTACAAAACGTTTGTGAAAACATGCACATCAGAGGACTGCTTTACTAATGTAAGATATAATAATTATAATAGTTAAGTTAATTGCTTTTGCATGGTTGCATGATGCTAGCATGAGAAATACTTCTCAAAACAACAGCAACTATATGGGTGCTATTGTTTTGGAATGTTTCCCTCATGTAAGCAATGCATCATACACTGGTAGGCAAATAAAGAAAATCTGGATTCATTGAATTCAACATAGAATTTTAGAACCTTCAATGGTAAACGGCGGAGCAGAACTCTTTAATAGGAAGATTAATAAGGCTACAATATCTTTTGGCCACGTTATATTCAAATTTGACTATACTCAGAGGCCTACTCAATGCTAGACAGTGTATTATACAGTCTCTGCTCTGTTTATATGGAAATTGCAAGAATTGCAAGAATCCACTATTAATCCACTATTAAATGCCGGAAATTGCAAGAATCCACTATTAAATGCCGTTTAATAAATAAACAGCCTTCCGACAGGTTAAAGCGGAGCTTTGCTACCAACGTTATCGGGTAGTTTCGGTTTCTGTCGCGCACACACATGCATTGAATGAACGCTCATACCACTACTTAATTGTACGGCTCTATGTCTAATGACATCAAATTAGCAAGTATTTCCTCTTGAATGCAGAAACGTTTGTTTTCTTTTTCTGTCGGTCCGCGGTTCCTTGATCAATTGCGCAGCAAATTATCACACGAAGCACCGGGCCTAATTTCACTCCACGTTGCGGACCAGTGCCGGTCCGCGGCCCATAGTTTGAGAAACGCTGGCCTAGGCCTATGACGCAAATAAGCCTCATGCCCGGTCTATGGATGTCTGCTTTAGCCTATTGTTGACAGCAGGGTTTTTACGATTTAAAATTATACTTTCTAGATTTTAATGGGCCATGTTGAAGATCTGATGTCCGTTATTGTTCGTGCAAACATAAACTGATTCACCCTTGAATTTTGCAACTGTGAGATCCATGATAGGCGCCCGACAGAAATATTGTATCATTTTGCGGGTGATATCCACGTTCTGGCAGTGTTCTAAATGTGCACAGGAGTTCCTAAGCTATATAAGGTATAAGCTAGGCCTAATACACAACATAAATTGTCACTATGCTGGCGACCCAAATAAAATCTCCTACGACCCACCCTTTGGGAACCAATGCGTTAGACAACATAGGGAACGAAACGGGAGTGGGACGGGATTCGGGAGCCTTTCTCTCGGGATTTTGCAGGACAGGAGATTTTTGGGGGGACAGTCACGTGATCGGGATATGACGGGAGTATTTGTGCGGGCTCGGGATGGGACGGGAGTGAAAATTGATTCCCGTGTCACCCTCTAGAATGTGTGTATGATGTATGTAGTTACACACACACGCACACAGTAAATGTCATGATGAGAAGGGGAAACGGCTTTGTCTTACCAGGCACTCCAGGAGTCTGGCAGGCCGTGATATGATGATTAGCATCTTCCTCACCAGCTGACTGATGACGGAGACCTCCTCACTCTCCGAGCGCTCATACGCCTGCACACCGATGGGGGGGGGGGGGGGAATGAAAAAGAGGGCAAAAGAAGGAGAGGTTGGGGGAGGGAGGGGGATAGAGGTTAAACCCAACACCAGGGGACAAAAGCACATTAACAGCACAAACACACAGATTAAACAGCAGAGCTAGTTTGGTTGAATGTAAAAGCTGCCACACTGACGTGACGTTACGTGACCCGACGTGAGACGATGCAACGTGAGTATTCAAAAAGAAAACACAATTTGATGCAAATAAACCCGCCGACATCAACCTTAGTCGGATGAAATGTTATGGGCTGGGCTTCCGACCATGGATTAAGTCTGGTCCACAACTAGAGCAAACATCATGGATCAAGTCTGGTCCAAACCTAAAGCAAACATCATGGATTAAGTCTGGTCCACACCTAAAGCAAACATCATGGATTAAGTCTGGTCCACACCTAAAGCAAACTTAATGGGTTAAGTCTGGTCCACAACTAAAGCAAACATCAATGAAAACCCCCACTGAATGAAGGGTTTAGTGTAGACTAGGGGTTTAGTGTAGACTAGGGGTTTAGTGTAGACTAGGCTTAATCCATGGAAGGGTTTAGTGTAGACTAGGTTTACTCCATGAAAGGGTTTATTGTAGACTAGGGGTTTAGTGTAGACTAGGCTTAATCCATTAAAAGGGTTTAGTGTAGACTAGGGGCTTAGTGTAGACTAAGCTTTATCCATGAAAGGGTTTAGTGTAGACTAGGGGTTTAGTGCAGACTAGGTTTAATCCGTGAAAGTGTTTATTGTAGACTAGGAGTTTAGTGTAGACTAGGCTTAATCCATGAAAGGGTTTAGTGTAGACTAGGGGTTTAGTGTAGACTAGGCTTAATCCGTGAAGGGGAAACTGTCCAAGACATGATGAGAATTGAGAGCTAATCCACCCCAATTCCACTTGGAAGACTTTCCACACACACACACACACACACACACACACACATTCCACACACATACACACACACAAACACACACATCCCACAGCAGGATTTCCTAATGGCACACACACAAACACACACACACACACACACACACAGCAGGATTTCCCAATGGCTCTCACACACACACAAACAGCAGGATTTCCTAATGGCACACATACCACACACACACACACACAGCTGGATTTCCTAATGGCACACATACCACACACACACACACAGCTGGATTTCCTAATGGCTCACACACACACACACACACACACACACACACACACAAACCACACACAGCAGGATTTCCTAATGGCACACACACGTACACACACACACACACACACACACACACAGCTGGATTTCCTAATGGCACACACACACACACACAGCTGGATTTTCCTAATGGCACACACACATACACACACACACACAGCAGGATTTCCTAATGGCACACATACCACACACACATACACACACACACACAGCTGGATTTCCTAATGGCACACATACCACACACACATACACACACACACACAGCTGGATTTCCTAATGGCACACATACCACACACACATACACAGCTGGATTTCCTAATGGCACACACACACACACACACACATGGCACGGCCTCTTGGGGCCCCACTGGCTCCCTCGGAGCGCTCACCTGAGAGCACCCCGCCGATGACATCATCGGAGACGGCCGTCAGGAAAGCAGGTGACAGCAGGCAGAGCCCACAACACGACACGAGCATCGCCATGACTACAGTCAGCGTTAGCACTCGCCTGTCTGCACACACTACCACGCACTGCCTGAGTGTGTGTGTGTGTGTGTGTGTGTGTGTGTGGGTGGGGGGTTCAGACAGGAACGCCCTCAGGACTAAACTGTGCCTGAATCTTACACAAACACACACACACACACACACACACACACACACACACACACACAACAGAGAAGCTTAACAAAGTTAGCATTAGTCATGGTCAACCAAGCTGAAGACACTGGAGCACGTGCCCAAACTGCCCACGTCTCATCTATGTCTCATCTATGTGCCTGTTATGGCACACACACACACACACACACACACACACACACAGCTGGATTTCCTAATGGCACACACACATACTGAAGACCAAGCTGAAGACACTGGAGCACGTGCCCAAACTGCCCACGTCTCATCTAGGTCTCATCTGTCTCATCTATGTCTCATCTATGTGCCTGTTATCTTCTCCTCCTCATAACAGATGAAGATGTCTGTTATCTTCTCCTCCTCATAACAGATGAAGATGCCTATTATCTTCCCTTCTCATAACAGATGAAGATGGCTATTATCTACTCTCATAACAGATGAAGATGCCTATTATCTTCTCCTCCTCATAACAGATGAAGATGACTATTATATTCTCCTCCTCATAACAGATGAAGATGGCTATTATCTTCCCTTCTCATAACAGATGAAGATGGCTATTATCTACTCTCATAACAGATGAAGATGACTATAATCTTCTCCTCCTCATAACAGATGAAGATGGCGATTATCCTTTCCTCCTCATAACAGATGAAGATGGCGATTTAGGGATCATGCGGATACTATCCAACAGAGCAAACCACACACAAACCTGCTCACACACACACACACACTCACACATGCGTGCACGCTCATGGATACACTCATACAAATACACACAAACACTCACAGGCATACGCATACACACACACACACACACGCACCCCAATCACCACATGTCAACATGCCACAGCACCTATGCTTCAGAGAGCCAACACTTTGATTCTCTGTGCATGTGTGAGATTATAATTAGTATGACTGATAAATATTTTCGTTAATTGTGACGCTCTTCCCTAACTTGTCTGTGTTGTTGTGCAGTGGTCACCATGGTTACCATGTGACGCTCTTCTCTAACTTATCTGCAATGTTGTGGAGTGGTCACCATGGTTACCATGCAGACATGGCACTTCTGAGTCAACGACACTAACTTTGACTTGATCTGATCTGATCTGCGGTGAGGGTGAGTGAGGGTTTACATGCAGTGTGTGTGTGTATTTGTGTGTGCATGTGTGTGTGTATGTGTATGTGTGTGTGCCAGAGGGTTTACATGCAGTGTGTGTGTGTGTGTGTGTGTGCCAGAGTGAGGGTTTAAATGCAGTGTGTGTGTGTGTGTGTGTGTGCCAGAGTGAGGGTTTACATGCAGTGTGTGTGTGTGTGTGTATTTGTGTGTGCGCATGTGTGTGTGTGTATTTGTGTGTGTGTATGTGTGTATGTGTGTGTGGCTGGGCGATATGGCTGAAAACTGTATCACGATATAAGTATTTCATATCAGTCGATATCGATAATTATTGATTTTTTTTAAATCTATTTCAGATAAGGACCAGAAGGAAAAAAAAGTTAAATTTAAACACTTTTATTTTAAACTAAACCTTCCTCTGATTTTAATCGCCTCAGTTATCAATTAACTTATTTATCAAATAAATAAATGTGCACATAAGTCTGAATGAAAAGCAGCACTGGTTGAAGCCTGGAAATATTGTAAACAAAGTAGCTTAATTTGCTAGTTTATCATAGTCTACTGGTTAGACTGTTCAGCTTCCCCACGTGTTGTAAAGTTTCAAATGAATAGGCTACTTTTTCTCCTTGGGACAGGCCCGTTTGAGTCTTGGAAAATACTTTTCCATTTGCATCGGGATTGAGATGATTAGAACTTACCAGTCAATTTGAATGCATTAGTTTTGAACAAATTCGTGAAGTGTGCTAATGATGCTAACCGGATTTAATAGCAACTTAGCCAGTCGTCTAGCATGATTGTGAATGTTTGGATTACATGTGCATGCTGAGGAGGGATGCGCCTGTTGAGAAGGAGAGAGAGAGAGAGAGAGAGAGGGAGAGAGAGAGCGAGCACGGGGCAAGGACTCATTGAGAGTCTGTGTTGAGGTAAGCCTACTTCTATCCCTACTCTGGTGGAGTTGCACATAGCTACAATGCAAGATATATTTAGCCTGTTTATTTATGGACAACGTAAGGTGGGAGGTGTGTGTTGCTTTTAATTATCGAATGTTCTATCGAACATATTTTTTATTGATATCGATTATATGTCTATTGCGATACATATCGCTATCATTTTATCGCCCAGCCCTAGTGTGTGTGTGTCAGAGTGAGGGTTTAAATGCAGTGTGTGTGTGTGTATTTGTGTGTGTGTGTGTGTGCGTGCCAGAGTGAGGGTTTAAATGCAGTGTGTGTGTGTGTGTGTGTGTGTATTTGTGAGTGTGTGTGTGCGTCCCAGAGGGTTTACATGCAGTGTGTGTGTGTGTGTGCATGTGTGTGTGTGCCAGAGAGAGGGTTTAAATGCAGTGTGTGTGTGTGTGTGCCAGAGTGAGGGTTTAAATGCAGTGTGTGTGTGTATTTGTGTGTGTGTGTGTATGTGTGTGTGTGTATGTGTGTGTGTGTCAGAGTGAGGGTTCAAATGCAGTGTGTGTGTGTGTGTGTGTGTGTGTGTGTGTGTGTCAGAGTGAAGGGTTCAAATGGTGTGTGTGTGTGTGTGTGTGTGTGTTTCAGAGTGAGGATTTAAATGCAGTGTGACATTCTGCTCATCGTAGACTCTGGTTCATGTGTTGTCCTTCTCCTTTTTGACCTCAGTGCTGCATTTGACACTATAGACCACAACATTCTGCTGGCACGCCTACATGGCAAAGTAGGACTCGGCTCAGTCCTAAACTGGTTTAGGTCCTATCTGGAGGACAGAACCTTTTGTGTCAAAGTAGGTAACCAGTCTTTCTCCATTGCTGCAAGTTAATATGGTGTCCCCCAAGGGTCCATTCTAGGCCCCCTGCTCTTCTCCCTCTACAAGCTGCCCCTGGACTCCATCCTCCAGAAGCACAACATCCAATATCACTGCTATGCTGATGACACACAGCTCTACCCACAGATCTGCCCTTCAGTCCAAATTGCACTTCCACCCTCAACAAACTGTTTAGCTGTCTTGAGGACATCAAATCCTGGATGGCATGCAACTTTTTGCAATTAAATGAAAGCAAAACAGAAATAATTCTCTTTGGCTCCCCCTCCTCTGTCGCCAACCTAAGCAATGCACTTGGTCCTCTCTCACCTAACCTACATAGCCTAGTCAAAAACCTGGGCGTTCAGTTAGATGGGTCCTTGATTTTTATTTTTTTTTTAAAGTATATTTTTTGGGCTTTTTATGCCTTTAATTATAGGACAGTGGAGAGTGACAGGAAGTGAATGGGAGAAAGAGCAGGGGTGGGATCCGGAAAGGACCACAGGGCGGGAATCGAACCCGGGTCGCCGGCATACAGTGCAGGTGCCTCAGCCAGTTGCGCCACAGCTGGGGCCGGGTCCTTGAATTTTAACAAACAAGTCAGCAGTGTAGTCAAAGGCAGTTTCTACCAATTAAGAACCATAGCCAAGCTGAAACCCATTCTGTCCGCAACTGATCTTGAAACTGTTGTCCATGCCTTCATCTCCTCCCACTTAGGCTACTGCAATTCTCTGTACATTGGCATGTCACAATCAAATCTAAATAAATTCCAGCTGGTACAAAATGCTGCTGCTAGGCTCCTCACCAACACCAAAAAGAGTGATCACATAACACCAATTTTAGCTCAGCTACATTGGCTTCCGGTCAAACTCAGGATTGAGTTTAAAATTGTACTTTTTGTTTTTAAAGCCCTTAAAGGTTTAGCCCCACCTTACATCTCTGAACTTCTGCCCCCACACTCTACTACCAGGTCACTCAGGTCACAAGACCAACTACTGCTTGCTGTCCCACGTACACGCCTTAAAACCCGTGGCGACCGAGCTTTTTCTGTAGCTGCTCCAAACCTCTGGAATACCCTTCCTCAAATCCTCCCCTACAATTACCTCCTTCAAATCCAATCTCAAGACATATTTTTTCTCACTTGCTTTTAATACAGTATGATGTTTTTGGTCTTGTTTTAATTTTCTTATTTATTCCATTCTATTTATTCTATTTTCTTGTCTATTTTATCTATTTTCTTGTCGCTGCTACTGATGCTGTCTTGATACGAATAATCACACCTAGTTTGTGTAGATGTATGGCCTTTGTGTAGATGTATGGTCTTATTGTTATGACTTATTTGCTAACCTTTTCTTTGTTCAGCACTTTGGCTCAACCCCTGTTGTTTTTAAATGTGCTATATAAATAAATGACTTGACTTGTGTGTGTGTATTTGTGTGTGTGTGTGTGTGTGTGCCAGAGTGAGGGTTTACATGCAGTGTGTGTGTGTGTGTGTGTGTGTGTGTGTGTGTGTGTGTGTGTGTGTGTGTGTGTCAGAATGAGGGTATAAATGCAGTGTGTGTGTGTGTGCGTGCCAGAGTGAGGGTTTAAATGCAATGTGTGTGTATGTGCCAGAGTGAGGGTTTAAATGCAGTGTGTGTGTGTGTGCCAGAGTGAGGGTTTAAATGCAGTGTGTGTGTGTGTGTGTGTGTGTGTGTGTGTGCCAGAGTGAGGGTTTAAATGCAGTGTGACGCATGGAACACGAGCGTGTGGGGAGGATGCAGCTCTGTCAGAGCGGAGAGGCAATTATAGCTACTGAGAGCTGCCCGTCATCACTGTAAAGGAATAGAACACACACACACACAGAGACACTCTGGAGCTGAGGGCAGCTCCTAACTATGCACACACACACACACACATACACACACACACACACACAGAGCAGGAAAGCATCTGTGATCTAAGATGCATCACCCCCCCGCCCAGTCTATTTATTTTATTGTTTGCCATCTCATCCAGTAGGGGGCGTTCTAAGCGTATTGTAGCGTAGTGTGTGTGTGTATGTGTGTGTGTGTGTGTGTGTGTGTGTGTGTGTGTGTGGCCCATGACCAAATCAAGTGAGTAACAGCCAATAGCCACCCTGTTCAAAAAATGGACCATAACGCACAGAACTCTGGAGATACTTTGGATTCTACACCGTAGATGGTAAAGGAACCGCTAAAGATGAGGTAGACTTTCATAGTGGTGTAGGCTAAACCATTTTAGCGTTCCGACAAGCTTTTGTTGGGACACGCAACTCAAAATCGGCTATAGGTTACTCCTGCTGCTGTTAAAGTTGTCACATTTCTGATAGATTGGTGTTTCTAGCAAACAATATTAAGAAATGAATTAGGATAGGCTATAGGTTACTCCTGCTGCGGTTTAAGTTGTCACGTTACTGTTTGTGCCGTGCTGTTTTTTCCATGTAGCCTAATTTTGTGATGGGCACTCACAAAAATGTTATTTATTTATTTATTTATTTATTTTTTATGTATTTTTAAACAAAAACATCTCTGTCAGTTCCATGCCGTTTTCAACAGCTATCAAAAACAAAGGTCATGTTTGGATGGATGGATTTTTTGTGAATGTTTCTTCTTCTACATAAGATTTTAGTCATCTTTAGTTCATGTAATACTTTATTGTCAATGCACAAATTAAGTAACAGTAGTCTGAAACGTTATTGTTAATGCACAAATTAAGTAACAGTAGCCTAGTCTGAAACGAAATGCTGTTTTACATCTAACCAGTGGTGCAAATAACCGACATGTCCAAATGGGCCTTGATGAAATGCGTCGCTAGACTGTTCATACACATTTTATCGGGCCAAAGTTGAAGAGCTTTTGTCCGTTATTGTTAGTGCAAATATAGGCTGATTCATGTTCCCTTGCATTGTTTAACTGAGGTCCATGGCTAGTCTGGCTTTCATCAGACCAAGCTCAATCTTTTAAGAAATCAAAAAATAAATAGCGGGCAGATCAGGCTGGGTTCACCCAGCCTAGTCCATAGGCACCCGATATTGTTTAATTTTCCGATTGACATATACACGCTCTGGCTATTCTAAATGCAAAAATGCATCAGGGAGTTATGACAAAACGGTAACTAACAAACTAGATCCTAATAGAAAGCTGTTAGCTTCCCTAAGCTACAGGTAGGATTATAAGGTAGGCCTATTTACAACATAAATTGTCAATAGGCTATGCTGGCGACACAAATAAAATCTCCTTTGGAAACCAATGACTTACGCCTTACAGTATCAAGCGGACTTAAACTGTCATATCGTGGCGAAAAGTTGTAATAACATTCACGCAGCTCCATGAGTCAAGGAAAGCGCGAATGAAGTAGCCACTTCTAAATGGGACCCACTACACAGTAGCTTAAGGTATTTTGCTAAAGCAGCCATAATGAAATGAAGGTGTCATTGTTTGGATACTTCACACACACGTGCTTTTTAATTTCACAGACTACAACTACCAAGCTGTAATCAAAGCACATCGATTCCCCTCTCACACCCTGCACGCACTTAAAACAAAATAAACAGGCGTCTCAGTCTCACGCATGTATAGGCAAAACTGTATCAGACCGGTGTAACGTTGGTAAATCTTCCATTGCACAGAATGATTTTGTAGCACGTGCAATAAATGACAGTCGAAAGATACAAACAGTGCTGCTATACATTTGCTTGGTATAACCGCATTTATAGTTTTCTACAAATGCAATAAATCAAATGCCTCCATCACTCAACCAACGCTAACGGTAACATTACCTAGGTCCTTATTGATATTACAAGATTAACGTACCTGCAGTAAAAACCCACTTTTAACTTCCAACAAAATTACGTCTCACTGCAATGATGCGCCATCTAGTGGACAAACGACTACTTCTCGCCAATACTGAAAATGCAGCCATGATGATGATGATGAATATTTATTTTGGCTTTCTTTTAATCCTACTGAATTTGTAATTATGTATCGGCCGTTTTAATACCGATAGTATGTGGGTGCCTGTGTGTGTGTGCATGTGTATATGTGTGCACCGCCATTTACAGGCCAATGAGTGTACAGTCACTAAATGTACACATAACCTAATTTTTTTAGACCCCCCCATGGATGAAATTCTACGAAACTTGGCATACCCCCGGAGAATGCCAGGTCAATCATACACATACAATTTGGTGCAGTTCTGAACATCTTAACTGAAGATAGGGGCGATTAAAGCAGAATAATATTGCATTTTCATTTTTTACCGGGGGGTGGGGGTGCAAATCACAAATGAGTGATTATGAGCCAGGTTGATGTGGGCCCTTGAGACCAACATACCATAAAAGATTCTTCATCCTCAGTGCCACGGTTCAGGTAGTTATTTAGGAAAAACTGTTTTTTTTTGCGGTTCAGGGTGCCCAGCACGGGGTGGGGGGGGGGGGGGGTTGGTGGTGGTCCCCGGGTACGAAATGAAATTTTTCCGTAAAAGTCTAGTGGGGCTACATACCCACCAAATTTCATGTACCCCGGTGGTTCGGTGTCCCGGGTATCAATGACCAAAAATTCAGGGAGTAGATGACGGGAAAAATTCTTGAATTGTGTGCATGTGTGCGTGTACAAATTTATGTTTATGTGTGTGGGTGTGTGTGTAGATGTGCGTGCTTGTGTGTTTGCCTGCGTATGTGTGTTTGCGCATGTGCATGCATGCGTACATATGTCTACTGTGTGAGTATGTGTCATACGTATGATTACTGTAAATGTATGTGTGTGCGTGTGTATCTGTTTATGCACATGTGTGCACATGGAATGGGTTAACATGACCCCTGGAGGCAAACATACGGAAAAAATTGGTCATCCTAGGCCCTACAGTTCTCAAGATATTCACAGAGAACTGTGTCTGCCCTACCCTCCTTTCGGGGGGTCCAGTCCAGCGGGGGGGGGGGGGGGGGCTACAGATCAAAACGAAGAATGACGATTCCATGCTATCCATGTGGGGGTACATGCCCACCAAGTTTTGTGTACCCCGGTCTTTCAGTGTCCCGGGAATCCTTGTTGGTGTACGTCACTAAATGTACACATAAATTATTTTACACACAAAACTTGGCATGCATTCGGAGGGTGTCATAATGATCCTACACTTTTAATTTCGTGCAGTTTTGAGCTTGTCAGCCAGAGATATTGTGATGAAAACACCTAATTTTTTGCTTTTTAATTTTTAACTAGGTGGCGCTATACATGAAATAAGTGGTAATGGGATGGGTTGACATGCCCCCTTAAGACCAACATACATAAAAAAGGTGGACCTCCTAGGCCCTACGGTTCTCGAGATATTCACAGAAAACTGTCTCCGGCCACCTACAGGCCAGTTGGTGTATAGTAACATAAATTAATTTATTGTGTGGCCCCCCATGAACGGAATTCCACAAAACTTGGCGTGCATACAGAGGGTGTCATAATGATCCTACACTTCCAATTTCGTGCAGTTTTGACTATGTTAGGTCACAGATACCTTCAATTACAACACCTCATTTTTACTTTTTTGTGTTTAACTAGGTGGCGCTATACATGAAATGAGTGGTTATGGAATGGGTTGACATGGCCCCTTGAGATCAACATACAAAAAAAAAATGGTCCTCCTAAACCCTACGGTTTTCGAGATATTCACAGAAAACTGTGTCTGCCCTACCCTCCTTTCGGGGGGTCCAGTCCAGCGGGGGGGCTACAGATCAAAACGAAAAACGATAGTTCCATGCTATCCATGTGGGGTTACATGCCCACCAAGTTTCGTGTACCCCGGTCTTTCAGTGTCCCGGGAATCATTGACGGAAATTTGCGCATGCGGAAAAAAAAAAAAAAAAAAAAAAAAACTTGACTAAACCTATATGACCGCCGCTTTGCTGCGCGGCGGTCATAATAATAATAATAATAATAATAATAATAATACGTTTATTTTATATAGCGCCTTTCTCAAACCCAAGGTCGCTTTACATAGTAGGAAGGCAGGGAAACACAATAACAAACAAACAAACAAACAATACAACAGAGACAAAGGCAGGGAAATACAATAACAAACAAACAAAACAATACAACAAAGACAAGACGGTAGATATTTGAATATATTCCAATACATGGCTCGATATTTGATTTCATAATTATATAATTTACAGTGACGTATTGGCAGTGACGAGAGACACACACACACACACACACACACTCACTCACACACAGACACCTACTACACATGATCACATACGTACACACTCAACCACTCACACACACACACACACACACACACACACTCGCCTACTACACATGAACACATACGTACACACTCACACACACACACACACCTGCTACATGAACACATACGTACACACACACGCGCCTGCTCAGTCACTCTCTAACACAAGGAGGGTAGAGAGGAGGGTTGCTATGGAAACTACCATTCCACCATAACACAAGACACAAGACAAGACAAGCGACCAAAAAAGCATAAGAGACATCTTCACACACATGTGCTCATCCACAATATCACACCAAAAGTGAACACTGGTCAACATTTTGTCACCATTTTCTGACATTGTATTGATTGAAAATGCTTAATCAAGAAAATAATGAACAGACTTATCTACTAAGTGTGTGTGTATGTGTGTGTGTGTGTGTGTGTGTGTGAGCAGGGAGGAAGCCTCTGACTCTGCCTGTGTGTATGTGTGTGTGAGCAGGGAGGAAGCCTCTGACTCTGCCTGTGTGTGTGTGTGTGTGTGTGTGTGTGAGCAGGGAGGAAGCCTCTGACTCTGCCTGTGTCTAACCACCAGTCTCTTCCACCACGCAGAGCATCCTTAGGGCCCTGAAGGAGACACAGAGCCATCTAACCTGTGTGTGTGTGTGTGTGTGTGCGCGCCCTGCAGGAGACACAGAACCATCTAACCTGTGTGTGTGTGACTCATGCACACAGGCACAAACACACAGGCATGTGTTGCAAACCCAGTAACAGGCACACACAGAGGCACAAACACGCACACACACACAGGCGCATGTTGCAGACCCAGTAACAAGCACAAACACAAACACACACACACTTGCAGGAAATGTCAGACATGCCACTTCCTTTCCTCCCTCACACCATTGCAAAGTGCCTGTTATTCTTCCCCTTTCTCTGCCTCACACACACACAGAAAGAGAGAGTGGAGAATGAGCTCACCCACAAGAGTCAACAAGTTTGGTGCTTTCCACCAGCACACACACTAACAGCAGATGCACACACATACACACACTAACAGCAGATACACATACATACACACACTAACAAACACTAACAGCAGATACACACACTAACAACACATACACACATTAACAATAACAGCAGATACACACACACACAGTAACGTTATGCTATACCTAAAAATCACACACACACACACAGTAACGTTATGCTATACCTAAAAATCACACACACACACACACACACACACACACAGTAATGTTATGCTACACCTAACATCAGCCCACTCTGCATTCAGAGTAGGTTTCCGTTTCAGTAGTGGTGCAAATCTGAGGTGGCTGCATGTTCCATTGGGCTCCATTGAGTTCCATCTCCATCCATCCACTCAAAGGTCCCATATCATATTAGATTTCGCTCTTTTTCAACAAGTTAAAATAGTAAGGAAGTATTAGGGCCACGCAAAAAAAAAAAGTATTATACTTCCAAATTAAAGTTCTAATGTTACAAAAATAAAGTGTGGTGTGGAGATCAGGTTGAAATGTTACGAGAATAAAGTCGTAACGTTATGAGATTAAAGTCATAGCATGTAGCCAATGAACACTTTTGTTGGTTGCTGTTGTTGTTGATGAAATGGACGACTTAATTCAGCTTTATTTTAGCATATGGTTTAATAACAAGGAGAAACTTGGGGTCTTGGCACAGAATCACACCATTGTAATTTCTATTCATACGTTAAAAAGGCGTTGTCGCGAACTCAGTCTTTTCAGGAGGCGAATCAAACCGACATCGCTGAAGTGATCTCCTTCGTGCAGAAGGAGCTGAGGGGAAATGGCCAGATGCAGGGATATCGTTGGATGCTCCTTCGAGCAATCAAGAAAGGATTGGTGGTCTCGCAAGATACAATAAAGGGCCTGTCACATTATACGCGGCATGCACTATGAAATGCATTATAGTCAATGGCATGCACTATGAAATGAATTATAGTCAATGGCATGCACTATGAAATGCATTATAGTCAATGGCTTGCGCTATGAAATGCATTATAGTCGATGGCTTGCACTATGAAATGCATTATAGTCGATGGCATGCGCTATGAAATGCATTATAGTCGATGGCTTGCTGGCCTGCCGCTGCGCTCAGCAAAGCGCAAATGTGTAACAAACGCCGGTTCTGTTTGAATGTTCAAATCAAAAGAATCAATTCAGACACCTGCATGTATGATGTAACATGGGCTAACAATGTTAAATGATACTGGGTAAATATTATTTGGGTCGCTACATAAGCCCAGTAGAGGTGATGCCTATTCCAGAGTTTAAAAGCATTTGTGAGATTGGACTGGGTCGTTTTCAGCGTAGGCTAGGCTACATTATATGGCCTGGACTGGGTCGTTTCCAACGTAGGCTAGGCTACATTATATGGCCTGGACTGTGTCGTTTCCAGTGTAGGCTAGGCTACATTATATGGCCTTCGGCCTCGTACCTACGGCCAAATTACAGCCGTGGGGATATCGCTTACCAACCCCACTCCCACTCGTTAATAATAAAATATAAAGCAAATAATGAAGCCCGATTACCACTCCGCTGCTGTCTGGGGCTTTTGCCAGATGCACAAAATACAAGCCTTACAGTAACAGAGGGAGGTTGAGGTAAAAGAAATAGTTTCTTTTAACACAGTGGAAAACGGCTCCCACACACAGCTGCGGCGGTGCAGTGCTGGAGACACATCCCGTCCACTTCACATGGGCTCACGTCTTTTGCTGCTCCGACGAACAACAGAAGGCACCAGCCAATCAAATTACGGTTATACTCCAAGTCATTTGCATAGCTACCGTTGGGAATAGGGATCGACCGATATGTTTTTTTCAGGGCCGATACCGATATCAATTATTACCAAAACAGGAGGCCGATAACCGATATGTAAAACCGATATGTCAGTTGTCAAAAAGGGGGGTAGGTAGTAAAGGCGATATGCTGCAAAAAATGAATTCAAAAGCATTTAATTACAAGCAAACTTTTCTTTCTTCTTTTGATACACAATTGTCTATCAACTTGCATCACTTGCAAGTGTAAATCCTGTGTATCATGTTAATCCAAGAGCTAAGTGATAGCAATTATTTTCATAGACTAGGCCTACACAATGGGCTATGTGCTTGTTAAGGGACCTGTCACAAAGAGGATGCTTTGCCATCGTGTGTGTGAGTGCACGAGAGAGGGAGAGGAAGAGGTGCATGCGTGATGGCAAGTGTTACGGTTGAATAGTTTAACAAAACAGTTTTAAAATAGTTCTTAGGCTATTTAAGTATGCAATTTGTGTCCATGTGTAGACTAAGCTACACTTTTGAGAGCCTAAAGCTCAGGAAGCGATTTAGTTCAGGTCGGATTAAATTACGGCTGGCCCTGGGTGCATGTTGTCTTTTCTGACAGTCCGTTTCAAAAAGGAGCAATTAGACTTTTTGACGTTCGCTATCGCATAATTTAGGACTTGTCTGTACTATGTCCGCCGTGGTGTCCCGTTATTCACAATTAACAAACGAGGCGGAGGCAGAGAACTCCCGACACGCAGCACCCGAGTTTGTAGGCTAACTAGTAAACAGTAACGTGCATCAATCGGGAATTCACTAAATGAAGGAAGTGGGTGCTTTACTTATTCAGGGTATCTGCACATTTTCCAAGTGCAAATTTAAAGACTTTTAAGACCTTTTCAAGACATCTTAATGGAAAAATTAAGACTATACCACAACATAAAGATACATACGACAACTTAAAATTGTTGTACGCAACAGTTTTTTTTTCTACTAATTTTAACCCCCACCCAATTTTGGATGTCTACAGAAGTTACGAAATATATTTTGGCGAAAGAAAAATAATTGTGTGAATTACCTTCACAGCTATAAATCCCCAATTTTAGGGTCTGGGCTGCTTGCTTTTGAAGCTGGTTGTACATATCTGGTTGTGCTTACTGGCTGAGACTGACTGTTCTTCACCTGTATCTGTAGTAGCCTATATTACTTGCTAAAGACATGTGCACTGGACTGGATTCCCTTCAATATTTTTTTTCAAAGTTAGACTAAGCTATTTAAATATTTTAATAGGCCTACTTCATATAATTTACTATGTGCATCTATTCCCACGCATCATATGTCCCATATACAGCACAGCAAATTAAAGTTAATCCACTACTTTACATTTTGCATACCAGTTGTATCTAAACAAACCAAAGCTTGACTGAAACATTGTAAAACCATTGTTTTGTTTTAAATTAATTAAGAGAGAGGTCCTCCTCGGTTCCTGCTGAAAATTGCTGGTTTGATCTCAAGCGCGCACATATTATGAACGCACGTTTTTTTTAGCCAGTGTCGGGGAATGTAGCCAGTCCCCGACAATCAAAAAAAATATGTGGTTATATTTCACAACTTTTGCGAAGTAGGCCTACTGGGAAAGGCTGGCAAGCAAGCTGCTGACAGATATTACAGGTATTATAACTTAGACAGATATTTTCTTCCCTAGGCTAGGCCAGCAACACACGCTGGAAAGATGCAAACAGATCAACTTAACATGTACAGTATTTCCTTCTGATTGCGAAAATGCAAGTCAGTCCGTGGTTCCTTCATAAATTGCGCAGCAAATTATCAGACGAGTGACAGAAGCACTGCACATAATTTGACCAGCAGTCTTCGCGTCCATAGTTTGTGAAACCATGCTGCATCCGAGCAAAGATTCTAGATGGCCATACACTTCTCCCGTAGCCTTATATAGTCACTTATACAATTGCGTTCGGATGGATGGAGACATTTCACTCGCTCTCTTGCGCTCGCTCACTCGCTGGCGGTCCCATACGCAAATTTAATACCTCCCTTTCGAAAATTCAAGACATCCCCGACAATTTAAGACTTTTTTAGGCCTTAAAAACCGAAAGTTGTATTTAAGACTTTTTAAGGATCCGCGGGAACCCTGTTATTGATCCGGATCAAAGAGACAATAGCTTACAAAGTGGTGTTTTTGTAACTTCAGTGTAGATGATTGTGATTCATTGCAACTTCAGCAATGTAGGCTACCTTCCTTACCTTCGAAAAATAGCTCCGTACAGCTGAAGCCCAGTCTACAGTCTGCCTCAGTGAGAATCCTACACTTTGTCTGTGTTCAGTCTTCGATCCTGATTGGCTGCATTCGTGCTAACTAACAAATCAGACGGTGTAGTGGGCGGGACAATGCTCTTGACCACTGAGTAGCAAATGCAGGGAGTGAGAGACGCTTTACAGACAAAGTAGCGCATTTCATTCTTTATCCATTTCAATATCGGCTTATCGGTGGGAAAAATGACCGATACCAATTATTATAAAAATGCTAAATATCGGCCCTAATTATCAGCCAGGCCGATAATTGGTTGATCCCTAGTTGGGAACACCCACTGGCGTGCGTTGACGGAACGCAACTATGTGTGGGAGCCAAAAGAGTGCATTTGGCACTTCAGTGCTGAACCCTCAGAAAAAACATTAGAGCTACATGTACAGTGGCAAGAAAAAGTATGTGAACCCATAAACCGATGCTAAAGTATGCTAACCCATGCTAAAGTATGTGAACCCATGCTAAAGTAACCCATGCTAAAGTATGTGAACCCATGCTAAAGTTAACCCATGCTAAAGTATGTGAACCCATGCTTAAGTATGTGAACCCATGCTAAAGTTAACCCATGCTAAAGTATGCTAACCCATGCTAAAGTATGTGAACCCATGCTAAAGTATTCCATGCTAAAGTAAGTGAACCCCATGCTAAAGTATGTGAACCCATGCTAAAGTTGACTAAAAAGGATAATAAAAAAATTCATCTTTTGGAAATTAATCTTAATGCCTTTATCACATACCCTTCACCATACCTAGAGATTGGCATGGTTTTATTTCAGTTAGCCTAATAGCTAATAGCAAATGGTCGATTTGCATTGAGAGATGATCTTATGGAAAGTACCCCATGCCAATCTCTAGGTATGGTGAAGGGTATGTGATGATGTGTGATGTATAACAATAATAAATATTAGAGCTACATGTATATGTGACAATCAGCAAGAATTTCCTCTAGTCGTAACAATAATAATTCATTACGACTATTTTTTGCTAAAACATGAAATATTTGAAGTTCAATGTACAGTGTGCGAGACAAAAAGACAACGTCACAATCAGGAATTATTTGATGGTAGTTTCACATAGATAAGTCTTTAAAGTATCCTGTATGCATCAGTTCTAGGCTCAATTTCATTTCCAGGGAAACTTGTGTTACGTTGTTCCACCTGTAGGGGGAGTAGAACGGAGTTTGTGCTGTTGTGTTCCGTCTCTGCAGGTAGCTGCGAGTGCTGATTCAGGGGGCTGGACCTCCTGCTATTTAAGCCGCCACCTATCCATCCTGTCGGCCTCTCCCATCCCCTCGCCGCACTTCCTCATTGCTTGGGCGCATTGTTGAGACCGTCGCCACTTTGTTATTTGTTTTGACACGTATAGTTAATTACATGGCTTAATTTGTTTAATTTATATTGTAGTTTATGGTACTTGCGTTGGCGGTGGCTTGGTGACGGGTGGACACTTTTTGTATTATAGGTTCAGTTAGAGTAGGGAAGGAAGACACCGGAAGACTCACAAACTTTTCTGTATTTTGTTTTCAAACGCAAGCAGAAAGTTAATACCATCTTAGTCAGTAAGTACGAGGGTTTTCTTTTACATTTTGTATTATTTTCACCGCCACGTTATTCCGTCTGTCTGGTAGCTTTACTTTAATAAATTTGTTAACTTTTCACTACGCCGACTCTACGGCTTTCCTTATGTTATGTTGAACCATTCTTTATGATTTATGGTCACGTAACACTTGTTTATGTTTTAGCCTGATGTTACAGGGTGTTTAGAGTTAGTGTGTGTCCAGAGAAACTTGTTTATGTTTTAGCCTGATGTTACAGGGTGTTTAGAGTTAGTGTGTGTCCAGGGAAACTTGTTTATGTTTTAGCCTGATGTTACAGGGTGTCTAGAGTTAGTGCGTGTCTGGCATGTGGGGATGTGCCATCATGATGGTTGCTTTCCTTCGTGATGTCGGTCAACCATCGGGCCAACCCTACTTTGTTATTCTAAATGTCTAAAATATTCCAAAACACTGACTAGGAAGCACAAGACCATTAGAACTCCAAAAACACTTTCAAGCGTCCGTCCAGGTGTAGTGCAATAAGGTGGGTGACAACCAGACCATCTAAATTGAGCATTCACACACATTAACACACACACAGGGCTTAAACTGAAAAAAAAAAATCCTCAGCCTGAAAATTTTTCGGGCGATTTCCCGACTTTTTCTCGAGAGGAAATCTTCCTCACAGCCGCAACACGCCGGAGATCTGGCACAGTGCCGGAATACTTCAAGCCACACACACACACACACAACAAAGTGGGAGGAGGAAGTTGAGGCGTTGAGATGAGTTGTGAGTGTGTGTGTGTGTGTGTGTGTGTGTGTGTGTGCGCGAGAGCAGCATTGAGATTTCAGATGCTACATGACCAGTAAGCAAGTGTAAGCAACAGAACAGCCTTGTCTTCCCATCACAGTCATGTCAGAGGAATCACAACTCACTCTGCAGGCTTTAGAAGAATCACAACTCACTGCAGGAATCACAACTCACTCTGCAGGCTTTAGAGGAATCACAACTCACTGCAGGAATAACAACTCACTGCAGGAATCACAACTCACTCTGCAGGCTTTAGAGGAATCACAACTCACTGCAGGAATCACAACTCACTCTGCAGGCTTTAGAAGAATCACAACTCACTGCAGGAATCACAACTCACTCTGCAGGCTTTAGAGGAATCACAACTCACTCTGCAGGCTTTAGACGAATCACAACTCACTGCAGGAATCACAGCTCACTGCAGGAATCACAGCTCACTCTGCAGGAATCACAGCTCACTCTGCAGGAATCACAGCTCACCCTGCAGGCTCTAATAGTTCATGGGTGCATGTCTACAAGGCCAGCCTCAACAGCAATGTCATGTGAGAATCAGAGTTGATGACCAATTGGGGAGACCACATGCGATATGGAAATGTATACAGTATCTGCAATATCTGGATAAAAACACTGAATGAATAAATCCAAATGCATTTTTGTGTATGGATATAGGCTTATTAGGTTTAGTTATTGTTAGTTTATTTTTGTGTATGGATATAGGCTTATTAGGTTTAGTTATTGTTAGTTTATTTTTGTGTATGGATATAGGCTTGTTAGGTTTAGTTATTGTTAGTTTATTTTTGTGTATGGATATAGGCTTATTAGGTTTAGTTATTGTTAGTTTATTTTTGTGTATGGATATAGGCTTGTTATAGGCTTATTTAAGCCTGTGTATATGAACAGGGTTTAGTCTGCTTGTGTACATGGACAGATGCCCATATATGGATATGGAAACCTGTATATTATTTCCAAATAAATGGAAACGCATATATATTTGTATTCCCACTCTGGGAAAATAGGCGAGTAGTATAGTATAGGTAAGCATAGGTCTAGATGTGTGTGTGTGTGTGTGTGTGTGTGTGTGACTGTATGTCTATGCATGTTTGTGTATGTGTGTGTGTTAGTATGTGTGTGTGTGTGTGTGTGTTAATGTGTGTGTTAGTGTGTGTGTGTGTGTTAGTATGTGTGTGTGTGTGTGTGTGTTAATGTGTGTGTTAGTGTGTGTGTGTGTGTGTTAATGTGTGTGTTAGTGTGTGTGTGTGTGTGTGTGTGTGTTAGTATGTGTGTGTGTGTGTGTGTGTGTGTTTGTGACTATGTCTATGCATGTTTGTGTATGTGTGTGTGTTAGTGTGTGTGTGTGTGTGTGTGACTGTATGTCTATGCATGTTTGTGTATGTGTGTGTGTTAGTATGTGTGTGTGTGTGTGTTAATGTGTGTGTTAGTGTGTGTGTGTGTGTGTGTGTGTGTGTGTTAGTATGTGTGTGTGTGTGTGTGTGACTGTATGTCTGTGCATGTTTGTGTATGTGTGTGTGTTAGTATGTGTGTGTGTGTGTGTTAATGTGTGTGTTAGTATGTGGGTGTGTGTGTGTGTGTGTGACACTATGTCTATGCATGTTTGCGTATGTGTGTGTGTTAGTATGTGTGTGTGTGAGAGTTAGTGTGTGTGTGAGAGCTAGTGTGTGTGATCCGGAGTGCAAGTCCCCCCACCTCGTGCAGGAGCTTGTCCAGTTTCTCCTGCAGCTCCATGAAGTAGCGCGAGGTGACCAGGCCCTTGCGGGACTTGTCCAGGCAGTCGCGGCCCAGTTCCACCAGCTGGTGCTGAATGAAGCCCAGAACTCCGTCCCCCAGCGGCAGAGCGCTGTCTGGAGAGCACTGGACCAGCACGTCCTGCAGGCGCTCCTCCATCTGGGCCGTGGCCTGCCACACACACACACGCACGCACACACGCGCACGCACACGCACGCAAGTCAGGAGAGACACATATACACACACCAGTGTGCACACACGCACGCACGCACACACACGTCAGAAGAGACACATATACACACACCAGCACGCGCACACACACACGCACGCACACACGCACGCACACACACACACGCACACGCGCACACACACACACACACAAACACAAGTCAGGAGAAAGACATATACACACACCAGCGCGCGCACACACGCACAAGTCAGGAAAGAGACATATACACACACCAGCGCGCGCACACACACGCGCGCACGTGCACGCACACACACACACACACACACACACACCCCCGAGTCAGGTGAGAGACTAGACGTGTACTAACTACGTACAGTGCCGAATCCACTCTCTTCACACACTACTTTCATGTTGTCGTTTTTGTTGTTGTTGTTGTTGTTGTTGCTGACCACTATGGGACTGTCCAGCGCTTTGATAGTGGATGACTCACCTTTGGGAAGCGCTCCTTGTAAACATGGTTCATCATGATGATCTCGTTATCAAATGAGCCACTGGCTCGGCCCGGGCTGCAGAGAGGAGAGGAGGGGAGGAGAGGAGAGAAAGAGAGGGGAGGAGAAGAGGAGAGAGAGAGAGGGGAGGAGAAGAGGAGAGGAGATTAGGAGAGAGAGAGAGGGGAGAAGAGGAGAGGAGATTAGGAGAGAGAGGAGAAGAGAAGAGGAGAGGAGATTAGGAGAGAGAGAGAGGGGAGAAGAGGAGAGGAGGAGAGGAGATTAGGAGAGAGAGAGAGGGGAGAAGAGGAGAGGAGAGGAGATTAGGAGAGAGAGGAGAAGAGAAGAGGAGAGGAGATTAGGAGAGAGAGGGGAGGAGAAGAGGAGAGGAGAGAGAGAGAGTGGAGGAGAAAGAAGAAAAAAAAGGATAGGAGAGAGGAGAGGAGAAGAAAGAGGAAGACAAGAGTGGGAAGAGAGAGAGAGAGGTATATGGAGAGAGAGAGGAAGACAAGACGAGAGGAGGAAAGGAGAGGAGGAGTGGAGAGAGGAGAGATAAAGAGAGGAGAGGAAGAGAGGAGGAAAGGAGAGAAAGAGAGAGAGGAGATAAAGAGAGGGAGAGGTCCCAATCTTAGCGGTGCTCCAAACATGGTTCTATTTCTGGCTCTCATGGGCTGGCTGTTCTGGGGCTAACGGGCCTGAGACAGCAACCACACACACACACACACACACACACACACACACACACTGGACATGCTATACAGACAGATTCTAACATTCAATCACACAGAGACTTGCAGGCTCTGTGGACCAGAGAGGATGTTTGGACTGAAGTGTGACAAGACACACCACATGCACGTGTTTGTGTGTGTGTGTGTGATGGGTGTGTGTGTGTGTGTGATGGGTGTGTGTGTGTGCGTGCGTGCACGTGTGTGTGTGCACGCGTCGCCTAAATCTTTGGGCTGGAGCTGCGTCATGCTGCTGCTGCTGGAGGCTCATCATCCAACCGCCCACACACACGTAGAGAGGGACACACACACACACGTAGAGAGAGAGGAGACACACACACACACACACACACACACGTAGAGAGAGAGGAAACACACACACACGTAGAGAGAGAGGACACACACACACACACGTAGAGAGAGAGGGGAAACACACACACACACACGTAGAGAGAGAGGAGACACGCACACACGTAGAGAGAGAGGACACACACACACACGTAGAGAGAGAGGGGACACACACACACACACGTAGAGAGAGAGGACACACACACACACACACACGTAGAGAGAGAGGAAACACACACACACGTAGAGAGAGAGGACACACACACACACGTAGAGAGAGAGGAGACACACACACACACACACGTAGAGAGAGAGGAAACACACACACACACACACACACACACGTAGAGAGAGAGGACACACACACACACACACACACGTAGAGAGAGAGGGGACACACACACACGTAGAGAGAGAGGGGACACACACACACGTAGAGAGAGAGGAGACACACACACACACACACGTAGAGAGAGAGGAAACACACACACACACACACGTAGAGAGAGAGGAAACACACACACACACACACGTAGAGAGAGAGGAAACACACACACACACACACACACACACACGTAGAGAGAGAGGACACACACACACACACACACACGTAGAGAGAGAGGGGACACACACACACGTAGAGAGAGAGGGGACACACACACACGTAGAGAGAGAGGGGACACACACACACACACACGTAGAGAGAGAGGAGACACACACACACACACACGTAGAGAGAGAGGAAACACACACACACACACGTAGAGAGAGAGGACACACACACACACGTAGAGAGAGAGGGGACACACACACACGTAGAGAGAGTGGAAACACACACACACGTAGAGAGAGAGGAGACACAACACACACACACGTAGAGAGAGAGGAGACACAACACACACACACACACACACACGTAGAGAGAGAGGAAACACACACACACGTAGAGAGAGGACACACACACACACGTAGAGAGAGAGGGGACACACACACACACAAACGTAGAGAGAGAGGACACACACACACACACGTAGAGAGAGAGGGGACACACACACACACACACACGTAGAGAGAGAGGACACACGAGGACACACACACACACACACACACACACACGTGGAGAGAGAGGGGACACACACACGTAGAGGGGGGGGGGGGGGGGACCCTTTGTGGGGGCTGACTTAACACACTGTGCATATGGCACCAAGCAATTCTGTTGTCTAGCTCATGATGGCTTCGCCACGAAAACTTTATTTCCCCTCAAAAATAGGTAATTGAGCGCTGTAATGGAACGCTAGCTAGCTAGGTAAAGGTAATTGAGCGCTGTAATGGAACGCTAGCTAGGTAAAGGAGCGCTGTAATGGAACGCTAGCTAGGTAAAGGTAATTGAGCACTGTAATGGAACGCTAGCTAGGTAAAGGTAATTGAGCACTGTAATGGAACACTAGCTAGCTAGGTAAAGGTAATTGAGCTAGCTAGGTAAAGGTAATTGAGCACTGTAATGGAACGCTAGCTAGCTAGGTAAAGGTAATTGAGCACTGTAATGGAGAGCTAGCTAGCTAGGTAAAGGTAATTGAGCTAGCTAGGTAAAGGTAATTGAGCACTGTAATGGAGAGCTAGCTAACTAGGTAAAGGTAATTGAGCACTGTAATGGAACGCTAGCTAGCTAGGTAAAGGTAATTGAGCTAGCTAGGTAAAGGTAATTGAGCACTGTAATGGAGAGCTAGCTCTATTTACATACTGAAGCATCGTGGGAATTCAGCTGTTGCAGGAAAAGGCAAACAGAGTAGTGTGCATGTGACGGTAAACTTTTAATTTAGACGGTTTCTTCACAGAGTAAAAAATGCATCATGAGCCCGCACAAGAGGGAGAGAGAGTGGCAGGTTTCAGCTGGCTTGTCATTGTTGATAACTGAGCTCCTGAAATCATCCTGAGTCTGGCGAAACCCGTTTTAGCTCCAGCCTAGCATAGCTCATTGAATCTGATTAGACCATTAGCTTCTCCCCTGCTAGCATCACGTTTCTGATTAGACCATTAGCTTCTCCCCTGCTAGTATCACGTTTAAAAGTGACTAAGATTTCCGGGAATTTTCCTATTTAAAACTTGTCTCCTCTCAAATTAGAAAGTGTAATAAGACCAACGGAAAATGAAACATGGCGATTTTCTAGGCTGATTTAACATGGAACTATACTCTCATTCCAGCGTAATAATCAAGGAACACCATGGGCGCAGCAGCACAATGATATCATGCAGCACCTGAAAATAGTCCCTATAAGCTAACTTCCAGCAACAAGGTTGAGCTGCAGCAGATGAATTGGTTAGTGACTGGATTATTACACCTGAATGAGAGTATAGTTCCATGTCAAATCATTCTTCTATTAAGACTGATAAAGTCAAGAATTCAAATGGATTTGAACTTTTACAAGTCTGAAAAGTTACCTGAGACTCTGTGAGCGTGGACGCATTGCTGTGTGTGCGTGTGTGTGTGTGTTACCTGAGACTCTATGAGTGTGGACGCATGGCTGTGTGTGTGTGTGTGTGTGTGTGTGTGTGTGTGTGTGTTACCTGAGACTCTGTGAGCGTGGAAACATGGCTGTGTGTGTGTGTGTGTGTGTGTGTGTGTGTGTGTACGTACCTGAGACTCCGTGAGCGTGGACGCATGGCTGTGTGTGTGTGTGTGTGTACCTGAGACTCCGTGAGCGTGGACGCATGGCTGTGTGTGTGTGTGTGTGTGTGTGTACCTGAGACTCCGTGAGCGTGGACGCATGGCTGTGTGTGTGTGTGTGTGTGTGTGTGTGTGTGTGTGTACCTGAGACTCCGTGAGCGTGGACGCATGGCTGTGTGTGTGTGTGTGTGTGTGTGTGTGTGTGTGTGTGTGTGTACCTGAGACTCCGTGAGCGTGGACGCATGGCTGTGTGTGTGTGTGTGTGTGTGTGTGTACCTGAGACTCTGTGAGCGTGGACACATAGCTGCGTGTGTGTGTGTGTGTGTGTGTACCTGAGACTCCGTGAGCGTGGACGCATGGCTGTGTGTGTGTACGTACCTGAGACTCCGTGAGCGTGGACGCATGGCTGTGTGTGTGTGTGTGTGTGTGTGTGTGTTACCTGAGACTCCGTGAGCGTGGACGCATGGCTGTGTGTGTGTGTACCTGAGACTCCGTGAGCGTGGACGCATGGCTGTGTGTGTGTGTACCTGAGACTCCGTGAGCGTGGACGCATGGCTGTGTGTGTGTGTACCTGAGACTCCGTGAGCGTGGACGCATGGCTGTGTGTGTGTGTGTGTGTGTGTGTGTGTGTGTACCTGAGACTCCGTGAGCGTGGACGCATGGCTGTGTGTGTGTGTGTGTGTGTGTACCTGAGACTCCGTGAGCGTGGACGCATGGCTGTGTGTGTGTGTGTGTGTGTGTGTACCTGAGACTCCGTGAGCGTGGACGCATGGCTGTGTGTGTGTGTGTGTGTGTGTGTACCTGAGACTCCGTGAGCGTGGACGCATGGCTGTGTGTGTGTGTGTGTGTACCTGAGACTCCGTGAGCGTGGACGCATGGCTGTGTGTGTGTGTGTGTGTGTGTGTGTGTACCTGAGACTCCGTGAGCGTGGACGCATGGCTGTGTGTGTGTGTGTGTGTGTGTGTGTGTGTGTACCTGAGACTCCGTGAGCGTGGACGCATGGCTGTGTGTGTGTGTGTACCTGAGACTCCGTGAGCGTGGACGCATGGCTGTGTGTGTGTGTGTACCTGAGACTCCGTGAGCGTGGACGCATGGCTGTGTGTGTGTGTGTACCTGAGACTCCGTGAGCGTGGACGCATGGCTGTGTGTGTGTGTGTACCTGAGACTCCGTGAGCGTGGACGCATGGCTGTGTGTGTGTGTACCTGAGACTCCGTGAGCGTGGACGCATGGCTGTGTGTGTGTGTGTACCTGAGACTCCGTGAGCGTGGACGCATGGCTGTGTGTGTGTGTGTACCTGAGACTCCGTGAGCGTGGACGCATGGCTGTGTGTGTGTGTACCTGAGACTCCGTGAGCGTGGACGCATGGCTGTGTGTGTGTGTGTACCTGAGACTCCGTGAGCGTGGACGCATGGCTGTGTGTGTGTGTGTGTGTGTGTGTGTGTGTGTACCTGAGACTCCGTGAGCGTGGACGCATGGCTGTGTGTGTGTGTGTGTGTGTGTGTACCTGAGACTCCGTGAGCGTGGACGCATGGCTGTGTGTGTGTGTGTGTGTGTGTGTGTGTGTGTACCTGAGACTCCGTGAGCGTGGACGCATGGCTGTGTGTGTGTGTGTGTGTGTGTGTGTGTGTGTACCTGAGACTCCGTGAGCGTGGACGCATGGCTGTGTGTGTGTGTGTGTGTGTGTGTACCTGAGACTCCGTGAGCGTGGACGCATGGCTGTGTGTGTGTGTGTGTGTGTACCTGAGACTCCGTGAGCGTGGACGCATGGCTGTGTGTGTGTGTGTGTGTGTGTGTGTGTGTGTACCTGAGACTCCGTGAGCGTGGACGCATGGCTGTGTGTGTGTGTGTGTGTGTGTGTGTGTGTGTGTGTGTGTGTGTGTGTGTACCTGAGACTCCGTGAGCGTGGACGCATGGCTGTGTGTGTGTGTGTGTGTGTACCTGAGACTCCGTGAGCGTGGACGCATGGCTGTGTGTGTGTGTGTGTGTGTGTGTACCTGAGACTCCGTGAGCGTGGACGCATGGCTGTGTGTGTGTGTGTGTGTGTGTGTACCTGAGACTCCGTGAGCGTGGACGCATGGCTGTGTGTGTGTGTGTGTGTGTGTGTGTGTGTGTACCTGAGACTCCGTGAGCGTGGACGCATGGCTGTGTGTGTGTGTGTGTGTGTGTGTGTGTGTGTGTGTGTGTGTGTGTACCTGAGACTCCGTGAGCGTGGACGCATGGCTGTGTGTGTGTGTGTGTGTGTGTGTACCTGAGACTCCGTGAGCGTGGACGCATGGCTGTGTGTGTGTGTGTACCTGAGACTCCGTGAGCGTGGACGCATGGCTGTGTGTGTGTGTGTACCTGAGACTCCGTGAGCGTGGACGCATGGCTGTGTGTGTGTGTGTGTGTGTGTGTGTGTGTACCTGAGACTCCGTGAGCGTGGACGCATGGCTGTGTGTGTGTGTGTGTGTGTGTGTACCTGAGACTCCGTGAGCGTGGACGCATGGCTGTGTGTGTGTGTGTGTGTGTGTGTGTGTACCTGAGACTCCGTGAGCGTGGACGCATGGCTGTGTGTGTGTGTGTGTGTGTGTGTGTGTGTGTGTACCTGAGACTCCGTGAGCGTGGGCGCATGGCTGTGTGTGTGTGTGTGTGTGTGTGTGTGTGTGTGTACCTGAGACTCCGTGAGCGTGGACGCATGGCTGTGTGTGTGTGTGTGTGTGTGTGTGTACCTGAGACTCTGTGAGCGTGGACACATAGCTGCGTGTGTGTGTGTGTGTGTGTGTACCTGAGACTCCGTGAGCGTGGACGCATGGCTGTGTGTGTGTACGTACCTGAGACTCCGTGAGCGTGGACGCATGGCTGTGTGTGTGTGTGTGTGTGTGTGTGTGTTACCTGAGACTCCGTGAGCGTGGACGCATGGCTGTGTGTGTGTGTACCTGAGACTCCGTGAGCGTGGACGCATGGCTGTGTGTGTGTGTACCTGAGACTCCGTGAGCGTGGACGCATGGCTGTGTGTGTGTGTACCTGAGACTCCGTGAGCGTGGACGCATGGCTGTGTGTGTGTGTGTGTGTGTGTGTGTGTGTGTACCTGAGACTCCGTGAGCGTGGACGCATGGCTGTGTGTGTGTGTGTGTGTGTGTACCTGAGACTCCGTGAGCGTGGACGCATGGCTGTGTGTGTGTGTGTGTGTGTGTGTACCTGAGACTCCGTGAGCGTGGACGCATGGCTGTGTGTGTGTGTGTGTGTGTGTGTACCTGAGACTCCGTGAGCGTGGACGCATGGCTGTGTGTGTGTGTGTGTGTACCTGAGACTCCGTGAGCGTGGACGCATGGCTGTGTGTGTGTGTGTGTGTGTGTGTGTGTACCTGAGACTCCGTGAGCGTGGACGCATGGCTGTGTGTGTGTGTGTGTGTGTGTGTGTGTGTGTACCTGAGACTCCGTGAGCGTGGACGCATGGCTGTGTGTGTGTGTGTACCTGAGACTCCGTGAGCGTGGACGCATGGCTGTGTGTGTGTGTGTACCTGAGACTCCGTGAGCGTGGACGCATGGCTGTGTGTGTGTGTGTACCTGAGACTCCGTGAGCGTGGACGCATGGCTGTGTGTGTGTGTACCTGAGACTCCGTGAGCGTGGACGCATGGCTGTGTGTGTGTGTGTACCTGAGACTCCGTGAGCGTGGACGCATGGCTGTGTGTGTGTGTGTACCTGAGACTCCGTGAGCGTGGACGCATGGCTGTGTGTGTGTGTGTGTGTGTGTGTACCTGAGACTCCGTGAGCGTGGACGCATGGCTGTGTGTGTGTGTGTGTGTGTGTGTGTGTGTGTACCTGAGACTCCGTGAGCGTGGACGCATGGCTGTGTGTGTGTGTGTGTGTGTGTGTGTGTGTGTGTGTGTGTGTGTGTACCTGAGACTCCGTGAGCGTGGACGCATGGCTGTGTGTGTGTGTGTGTGTGTGTGTACCTGAGACTCCGTGAGCGTGGACGCATGGCTGTGTGTGTGTGTGTACCTGAGACTCCGTGAGCGTGGACGCATGGCTGTGTGTGTGTGTGTACCTGAGACTCCGTGAGCGTGGACGCATGGCTGTGTGTGTGTGTACCTGAGACTCCGTGAGCGTGGACGCATGGCTGTGTGTGTGTGTGTACCTGAGACTCCGTGAGCGTGGACGCATGGCTGTGTGTGTGTGTGTACCTGAGACTCCGTGAGCGTGGACGCATGGCTGTGTGTGTGTGTACCTGAGACTCCGTGAGCGTGGACGCATGGCTGTGTGTGTGTGTGTACCTGAGACTCCGTGAGCGTGGACGCATGGCTGTGTGTGTGTGTGTGTGTGTGTGTGTGTGTGTACCTGAGACTCCGTGAGCGTGGACGCATGGCTGTGTGTGTGTGTGTGTGTGTGTGTACCTGAGACTCCGTGAGCGTGGACGCATGGCTGTGTGTGTGTGTGTGTGTGTGTGTGTGTGTGTACCTGAGACTCCGTGAGCGTGGACGCATGGCTGTGTGTGTGTGTGTGTGTGTGTGTGTGTGTGTACCTGAGACTCCGTGAGCGTGGACGCATGGCTGTGTGTGTGTGTGTGTGTGTGTGTGTGTGTGTGTGTACCTGAGACTCCGTGAGCGTGGACGCATGGCTGTGTGTGTGTGTGTGTACCTGAGACTCCGTGAGCGTGGACGCATGGCTGTGTGTGTGTGTACCTGAGACTCCGTGAGCGTGGACGCATGGCTGTGTGTGTGTGTACCTGAGACTCCGTGAGCGTGGACGCATGGCTGTGTGTGTGTGTGTGTGTACCTGAGACTCCGTGAGCGTGGACGCATGGCTGTGTGTGTGTGTGTACCTGAGACTCCGTGAGCGTGGACGCATGGCTGTGTGTGTGTGTACCTGAGACTCCGTGAGCGTGGACGCATGGCTGTGTGTGTGTGTGTACCTGAGACTCCGTGAGCGTGGACGCATGGCTGTGTGTGTGTGTGTACCTGAGACTCCGTGAGCGTGGACGCATGGCTGTGTGTGTGTGTACCTGAGACTCCGTGAGCGTGGACGCATGGCTGTGTGTGTGTGTGTACCTGAGACTCCGTGAGCGTGGACGCATGGCTGTGTGTGTGTGTGTGTGTGTGTGTGTGTGTACCTGAGACTCCGTGAGCGTGGACGCATGGCTGTGTGTGTGTGTGTGTGTGTGTGTACCTGAGACTCCGTGAGCGTGGACGCATGGCTGTGTGTGTGTGTGTGTGTGTGTGTGTGTGTGTACCTGAGACTCCGTGAGCGTGGACGCATGGCTGTGTGTGTGTGTGTGTGTGTGTGTGTGTGTGTACCTGAGACTCCGTGAGCGTGGACGCATGGCTGTGTGTGTGTGTGTGTGTGTGTGTGTGTGTGTGTGTGTGTGTGTACCTGAGACTCCGTGAGCGTGGACGCATGGCTGTGTGTGTGTGTGTGTACCTGAGACTCCGTGAGCGTGGACGCATGGCTGTGTGTGTGTGTACCTGAGACTCCGTGAGCGTGGACGCATGGCTGTGTGTGTGTGTACCTGAGACTCCGTGAGCGTGGACGCATGGCTGTGTGTGTGTGTGGGTGTGTGTGTGTGTGTGTGTACCTGAGACTCCGTGAGCGTGGACGCATGGCTGTGTGTGTGTGTACCTGAGACTCCGTGAGCGTGGACGCATGGCTGTGTGTGTGTGTGTGTGTGTGTGTACCTGAGACTCCGTGAGCGTGGACGCATGGCTGTGTGTGTGTGTGTGTGTGTACCTGAGACTCCGTGAGCGTGGACGCATGGCTGTGTGTGTGTGTGTGTGTGTGTGTGTGTGTGTACCTGAGACTCCGTGAGCGTGGACGCATGGCTGTGTGTGTGTGTGTGTGTGTGTGTGTGTGTGTGTGTGTGTGTGTGTGTGTACCTGAGACTCCGTGAGCGTGGACGCATGGCTGTGTGTGTGTGTGTGTGTGTACCTGAGACTCCGTGAGCGTGGACGCATGGCTGTGTGTGTGTGTGTGTGTGTGTGTACCTGAGACTCCGTGAGCGTGGACGCATGGCTGTGTGTGTGTGTGTGTGTGTGTGTACCTGAGACTCCGTGAGCGTGGACGCATGGCTGTGTGTGTGTGTGTGTGTGTGTGTGTGTGTGTACCTGAGACTCCGTGAGCGTGGACGCATGGCTGTGTGTGTGTGTGTGTGTGTGTGTGTGTGTGTGTGTGTGTGTGTGTACCTGAGACTCCGTGAGCGTGGACGCATGGCTGTGTGTGTGTGTGTGTGTGTGTGTACCTGAGACTCCGTGAGCGTGGACGCATGGCTGTGTGTGTGTGTGTACCTGAGACTCCGTGAGCGTGGACGCATGGCTGTGTGTGTGTGTGTACCTGAGACTCCGTGAGCGTGGACGCATGGCTGTGTGTGTGTGTGTGTGTGTGTGTGTGTGTGTGTACCTGAGACTCCGTGAGCGTGGGCGCATGGCTGTGTGTGTGTGTGTGTGTGTGTACCTGAGACTCCGTGAGCGTGGACGCATGGCTGTGTGTGTGTGTGTACCTGAGACTCCGTGAGCGTGGACGCATGGCTGTGTGTGTGTGTGTGTGTGTGTGTGTGTGTGTGTACCTGAGACTCCGTGAGCGTGGGCGCATGGCTGTGTGTGTGTGTGTGTGTGTGTGTGTGTGTGTGTGTGTGTGTGTGTGTGTACCTGAGACTCCGTGAGCGTGGACGCATGGCTGTGTGTGTGTGTGTGTGTGTGTGTGTGTGTGTGTGTGTGTACCTGAGACTCCGTGAGCGTGGACGCATGGCTGTGTGTGTGTGTGTGTGTGTGTGTGTGTGTGTGTACCTGAGACTCCGTGAGCGTGGACGCATGGCTGTGTGTGTGTGTACCTGAGACTCCGTGAGCGTGGACGCATGGCTGTGTGTGTGTGTGTGTGTGTGTGTACCTGAGACTCCGTGAGCGTGGACGCATGGCTGTGTGTGTGTGTGTGTGTGTACCTGAGACTCCGTGAGCGTGGACGCATGGCTGTGTGTGTGTGTGTGTGTGTGTGTGTGTGTGTACCTGAGACTCCGTGAGCGTGGACGCATGGCTGTGTGTGTGTGTGTGTGTGTGTGTGTGTGTGTGTGTGTGTGTGTGTGTGTGTGTACCTGAGACTCCGTGAGCGTGGACGCATGGCTGTGTGTGTGTGTGTGTGTGTACCTGAGACTCCGTGAGCGTGGACGCATGGCTGTGTGTGTGTGTGTGTGTGTGTGTACCTGAGACTCCGTGAGCGTGGACGCATGGCTGTGTGTGTGTGTGTGTGTGTGTGTACCTGAGACTCCGTGAGCGTGGACGCATGGCTGTGTGTGTGTGTGTGTGTGTGTGTGTGTGTGTACCTGAGACTCCGTGAGCGTGGACGCATGGCTGTGTGTGTGTGTGTGTGTGTGTGTGTGTGTGTGTGTGTGTGTGTGTACCTGAGACTCCGTGAGCGTGGACGCATGGCTGTGTGTGTGTGTGTGTGTGTGTGTACCTGAGACTCCGTGAGCGTGGACGCATGGCTGTGTGTGTGTGTGTACCTGAGACTCCGTGAGCGTGGACGCATGGCTGTGTGTGTGTGTGTACCTGAGACTCCGTGAGCGTGGACGCATGGCTGTGTGTGTGTGTGTGTGTGTGTGTGTGTGTGTGTACCTGAGACTCCGTGAGCGTGGGCGCATGGCTGTGTGTGTGTGTGTGTGTGTGTACCTGAGACTCCGTGAGCGTGGACGCATGGCTGTGTGTGTGTGTGTACCTGAGACTCCGTGAGCGTGGACGCATGGCTGTGTGTGTGTGTGTGTGTGTGTGTGTGTGTGTGTACCTGAGACTCCGTGAGCGTGGGCGCATGGCTGTGTGTGTGTGTGTGTGTGTGTGTGTGTGTGTGTGTGTGTGTGTGTGTGTGTGTACCTGAGACTCCGTGAGCGTGGACGCATGGCTGTGTGTGTGTGTGTGTGTGTGTGTGTGTGTGTGTGTGTACCTGAGACTCCGTGAGCGTGGACGCATGGCTGTGTGTGTGTGTGTGTGTGTGTGTGTGTGTGTGTGTGTACCTGAGACTCCGTGAGCGTGGGCGCATGGCTGTGTGTGTGTGTGTGTGTGTGTGTGTGTGTGTGTGTGTACCTGAGACTCCGTGAGCGTGGGCGCATGGCTGTGTGTGTGTGTGTGTGTGTGTGTGTACCTGAGA